>NC_137832.1:34708256-34730756 GCF_963921795.1 Nannobrachium achirus | reverse complement strand
CACACACACACACACACACACACACACACACACACAGACACACACACACACACACACACACACACACACACACACACACACACACAGCAAGTTGGGAAAGTACCAAGTATAAGGTGTTTATTGTGTTGTAACTCCCTCTAGTGTCCAAAGGCAATAAGATGGAGCCCCAGTGTAGTCTGGAATGTAAATACCTCAATTCTGATGACTATAAGGACCTGTTGTGGACCACCCTTTCTGAATTCCCAGGTACACAGCATCCCAGTCTCTCTACACTGTAAAATACTGAGTGGTAATTCTAACATTGTAACATATGCGCCTTATGTCTAACCTCATGTACTGTACTACATACTGTACCAGCTGGATTGTGTTATGTGTAGATACAGTGTTTCTCTTAACGGTTTGATTTATTTTTCTCCTTGCCCTCGCCCCCTCTTTTCTTTTTCTCTTCCTGAAAACAACAAAAACGATGGAGCTAGCACAAAAACAAATTTCACCCACTTCTGACAATGAACTTGATTATGATTCTGAGAGTGTTCAAATCGGTCCATTTGTACTGTATTTGAGTTAGAAATGGATAAATGAACACTGAGGATTATACAGTGCACACACACTACACTGTGTCACTAAACGTAAATCTACCAACTAATTTTAAAACTTTTTTCTTTTCTTTTGCATTTTAAAATAATGTTATCACTTTGATGAGATTTATGGTTGATGCAGTACTTTGGGATTGATTGATTAATTTCACGTTGATAGGCTTGTTGGTGACTCTCTGGGCTATTGATCGACTTGGAAGGAGGAAGACAATGGCATTGTGCTTCTTTGTCTTCTCTATGTGCATTATTCCACTTTATGGTTGTGTTGGGAGGTAAGCTGGAACAGAGCACAAGGAAGGAATGATAATAAAATGGTAAAATCACTGATCAATCATTTATATTAATGTCAGTATTGGTGTCACAATCTCTGTTTCAGGACATCCATGACAGTGTTGATATTCATTGCCAGGGCCTTTATCGCTGGAGGATTCCAGGCTGCCTATGTGTACACTCCAGAGGTAATATAAATATACATTATAGCATTGTATACGATTTTTCAACCAGAGTAAATTTTGCTATATCCATTGTTGTATGACTTTCAAATTTGCAGGTGTACCCAACAGCAACCAGAGCTCTAGGTCTGGGAACCAGCAGCGGAATGGCAAGAGTTGGTGCCCTTATTACACCTTTTGTTGCACAGGTAATTAGACAAAGCAATTGCTGTGCTGAACAGTACACCGTACAATCATATATATTTAACTCTGAGTGTACAAATGTAACCACATGTACCTGTAAGGGTACATTAGGTTACATTTGTGTTACAAAGGGAGAAATTAACAGGAGGATTTGACCATGTACAAATGGAAGGTACGGTAACTGGTCATCCTGTATTCATTGCAGGTGATGTTGGAGTCCTCTGTATACCTGACTCTCTCAGTGTACTGTTGCTGTTGCCTATTAGCTGCCGTTGCCTCTTGTGCTCTGCCAATTGAGACAACAGGCCGGGGCCTCCAGGAATCCAGCCACCGGGAGTGGGGTCAGGAGATGACTGGCCGGGCCTCTGCTCACAGCCCAGGGGGAATCCCTCATTCCAGCTCTGGCTCTCAGGACTGAGGAGATAATGAGGGGTAGATAGATATATAGCACAGAGAAGTGTTTGGAGTGAGGACAAGGTCAGGGTCAAGAAGACCAGCTGCTCACGATGACCTGTCCTATATAGACGCCAGAGAGGGCCTGACAGCACTGTTGTGTTTTTTTTTTTTTACTTTGTCTTCAACTGCCATACTTTTGTGATTTTTGTTACCGTGTGATTTCCACACAGTCGATGATTAGAGAATATGAGTGACCTTTACTGGAATACGATCGTAAAAATGAATGATGGTAGACGGGCAAAGCTTTCCTGAAAGAGTGCCTCTGTTTTGTCCCCCCCCCCCCCCACACACATTTTGCTCTTATGAGTATGGCGCTAGAGCTAACCGTTTGAATATGGTAGTGTATTGCGGAAGAATAAAATTAGGACAGAGGATATAAATTCAAATGGCTGACTTAATTTACATATTTTCAAATAGCCTTAAAAAATTATCCTTTTCAGTTTTATGGTTGAGGCACTGCTTTTAAACTGCTGCTTTGAATATCATAAAGTTAGAGGTATACCAATAATGGCAAGGAAGCCTCTTCTAATCTAAAGTACTCAACATTAATGTTGAGTAAATTTCAATGTTCCTTTTGATCAAAGTTATCATGAGACTAAATGAGATTATATAAGGTCTGGGACTTCAGATCTAAAGATAGACTTCTGTGAAGGCACAAATTACAAAGGCAATTGTAGTGATGACATTAGGCAGTGTGTCACTCATATAAGCATTTATGTTTGTATCTTGTCTTGGAACACTGTTACATGTGGCACAGCAAAATTGTTTTACATAAAATACAGTATGCACACTAATACTCAACAGAGTATATACCAGCTATAGCAAAAGCTTCATTTATGAAATATGAACGTCACAAAATGGAATCAATGTGACTATACAAATGTTGTGAAGCTCAGTGAACCTCAAAGTGATTAAAAATATATATAATACTGAATACTTGAATATACTCACCACCCAAAGGAAATTAGCCTTGCACAGCAGGAATTACTTTTACATTGGTGAAATACATGGTTTGAATCATCTGTAACCCAAGCCAGAATGGTGCACAAATTGTTCAATGATAGATACTGGTGATGTACAAAAATGTATCCATAACCATCTTGTAAAATGGTGTATTCTGTCTTCTTCACTGAGGGAAATCTGTAAATAATGTAATATTAATACCTGGCTTGGCTGTTGTGGGTTCTTGTCCAATCTTTCGCCAAATCTCAATTTATAAATGATTACACACAAGGTATTGTCAAATCAAAATAACCTTGCGCATCTCTGGCAAGTTGACTCGTACCTGCTTGGTTCTGCTGCATTAATTGTGTGCACAGATTATTGTCACTGCACTGTATGTACGTACATGTGTTGTGTATGATACAATAAAATGTGTTTCAAAACAACACTGGATCTGCAATATTTATTAACAGTGAGTTTTAAATCGACAATATCAATCAAACGTATTATGGTAGTAGGAGTGTCACGAGTGTTAATGTTTTAATTGACTTTCAATTCATATTGATTTGTGAACAGCCTCTTTTATTTAGCTTCATTTAACCACACAACTGTCTTCCTATTATTATTTATGTCTGGAATAAGCACTCTAATAGACACTAAGGTAAAAGATGTCAGTGTTCATAATAATGATCAAGCAGCATTAATACAATGCAATATCTGACTTTGACACAGCGTGTGAGAAATGGAATTTACAAGCGAGCTCTTGACCCTTGTCCTTTTTGTTGCACAATCTGACCAAAGAGCCTTGCTGCTTCTTGGGCACAGCCTCTGTGAATGGTGAGTCCAAAACCTCCATGGCCATAGTTGTGGATAACCTGATTGAGAACAATGCTATTATACACCTGTCCATGCCTAAAATACAATCACTAAGATACAAATGAACATTGAGGCAACTTATAAAACTTGGTGACTTACCTCCATTGTAGTTGAACCAGTTTCTATGGTCTCCCTCTCCAGTCTTACTTTATTCCGAACAGGCCTGAGACCTGCCCAGTCCTCTACAATCCTGGCATGCTGATACCAGAGATTAGAAGAGCAAGTTGTATGAGGTTGCATTACCGGTACATAAAGGATTGAATGCATTTGACAAAATATACCACCCTACTACCTGTACATCAATTACACCTTAGCCTAATTTATACTTTGCAGCATGATGATGTCAATTGCTGAAAATAACAGTTTTTTCAAGTGACATAAGAGACAGTCAACTTTCTAAGTTCTCTTATACAGCCATTGATTCAATATCATGTCACCTTGAGGCTGGGCTCCAGTTTGCAAGCCTCATCCCAGATGTTCTTATGGTCAATGGAGTTGTTTGCTTCACTCCAGTTTCCCAGCTGGAATACACCTCCAACCGTCACCAAACGACTCCTGCACACAAAGAGGTATAATTTGGCCACAAAGACGATTTGTGATTCTTGGATATAAAAACACTAAATAATCAAATAAAAAGTGCAAATTAGCGAAATTAGGCTGCACGTTGGGAACTATGCCTGTTGGGAACACAGACAGACAGACAGACAGACAGACAGACAGACAGATACAGGGATTCTTTGGACTGTGCCCAATCAGTACAACACACTCAGGTCCTCTGTGACACACACACACACACACACACACACACACACACACACACACACACACATTTGCATGCATGGTATCAAACACGACACATGCTTATCTCCTTGTATGAGCCGTTCTGTCCGTGACATCAGCTGTGGTGATGTCTGTCTCTGCGTATTTTCTATGACCTTAGTATTGTGTGACGTTAGTCTCGTACTACGGACATGGGGACATAGGGACACACAAAGCCAGACGTAGGAGCGGTTAGCACCGCCCAAAAACAGGTATGCCAATAACATAATATATACTATAATATCATAATATACCAAAACGTGTATACTATGTATGAAATGTTTAAAGATTTGTTTTTGGGCTTTCTGCCTTTATTGGATAGGACAGTAGACTGACAGGAAACGGGGGAGAGACGGGGAGTGACATGCGGCAAAGGTCGCCCGGATCGGAAATCGAACCGGTGCCGCCGCCAGGCATTGATGCCGAAATGCCAATGCCAATATGGTATGCACCTGGTCCACTAGGCCACCAGGCACCCCCATGTATGAAATGTTTAAGTGCAGTAAAAATATAATGCAAGAAATATCACAAGTCACCACAGCCACACAATCTGCTGGAGTGTGAATCTAATTCTAAAAGTGTAAAAATAAGTACAAGAAATAGCTTTATTAGCTCCTGGTTAAAAATTGTAATGCTGAGCTTAACTACCCTGGGATGATATATGGTGAATTGTAGACTCCTGTGGCAGAATTATGGGTAAGAATCCAGTGCTTCAGCCAAGGTGCATCCACCTGAAATGCAAAGAAATAAAGATTAATAGCAATGGCGGTGTTCGTTATGAAAACCTACCACATACGATTTATTTCCATTCTTTGTGCTCTGACCTTCACTATCTGCCCCCGGCCTGGTTTGAGCTCAGGGTCAGGCTGGAGGTCTCCAGATCTTATTCCTGAACAATTGATGATGACATCCGCCCCCATTTCAGCCAGCTGAACACATACAGTACGAGATAAGACATACCGGTAAGCAACACTTAATATAATAATAATAATAGTTACCTACTCCTCCCGCGAGGGAAATTCAGATATCGCAGCCCAACCCAGCTGCTTTTTTTATCAGCTTTAACCCAGCTGAACTCAACCCAGTGATGCCCACAAGGAGCACAAGGGGGAAGGGGAGCAGTGATAGCTGGAGCGGGGAATCGTACCTGCGACCTCTGGGGCCTCCGGAGTCCTAGGTGTGGACACTAACCACTCAGCCACCACTGCTCAAAGTTAAATTTGCTAAAAAGTATGTGCTATTTTCCTTTCCCTTTTTAAAGCGGCAATCTGGAACTTAATGAATATAACGTTATCTTAACCATGCTTTATGGTATAAACATGTTTTTAAAAAAAAAGAAGAAGAAAAAAAGCAGATGTTTGGTTTCGCACAAGACCTGGTTTTGAATCTCAGGTGTTACAGTTACAATTACCTCTCTCCATTGGGAAAGGACACAATTTGTAGTTTTAATCTATCTTTGAATGACATGAAACAACAACTCTCTTTTAAGTGACGATGTTACAGATTGGGTATCAAATAGCATGGTATCCAGGCTGCTTGCTACGTATCAAAAGGCAATATTAAAAGCTTTCTGAAGTTCTCAAAAATAAGAGACTAACTAACCTCCTTGAAAGAATTTATTTTCCTCTGGTAAAATTTGACATTCCTCTTCTCCAACCTAAGATAATACAGTTAGAACAATAAATGCACATCAGAAAAATATATGTCATTATGCCGGTTGATGGCAGTCGATGACTGTAACTGTAGTGTTATGTATTTGCTTGTTTTAGGGTTTTAAGTGTTGCTTTGCGCTATAAAGTAACATTTAATAGTTAAGTAAGTAGGATCGAGTGAGGTACTATACGTTTATCACCATCCTTTGCTTTAGACAACATTGGAACCAATAGATGACAAAAATAGGACACTACTTGTTGCTTCTTAATCAGTTTATTCTGGCTAAGTAAGATCATGTGATGCATGCAAAATTATTTACAGAATAAGTAAATCACTCACCAATCCATAAGCCATGGTAAGTAGCTTTTTCCCTCCACCATGAGAGCAGTGTTAAACCACCCACAGCTACACAGTTGGCCACAATAGAAAAAAGTGTAGTAATAATCATATTATTATTATTATTCAAAAAGCACAGCCATGACACATTCTGTTAATACGTTTTACAAATGCAAGTCTGTAAGTTCAGATAATGAACATAGTCTAAAACATATCTGCATCTCAGATACCCGTGCCTCAGATATACACCTACAACTACTTATGCTCAACTTATTGGAGCACCACCACCGGATTCGGAGGCGACTTGTATTGTCTCTTGCACAACCAAGTTAGCGATCAAGAGTTGGACTGTGTGTGCAGACCATGTGTCTAGACATGCTGGTTTATTTCTTATTCTTTAGACAGCATGTTTTAGTAGCTATGTTGAACATTATAAACGAAAATGAATATTGTATTTTGATAATACAATATTGTTTCTGGTTCCCTTTTCACCAGTTGTTATTTGCCTCCTTCCCTACCTGGACTGAAGATCTAATTTCAACAAGAAAATGTATATGTGCAGTTGTGCACTGTACCTGTATCCAGGAAACATCTCTAGCTCTCGTTTTGTGAGATGTCTAAAGCCCAGAACAATATCTTTAAATGATGGTTCCTGCAAACCCCACAGACACACACACAAAACTGAATCAACAACTTAGATAACATTCGTTATTTCAGAAATCTCTCTCGGCTGTGCTGATTCACAGTTTGTGTATAGAAACCTCATTAAAGCCTGAGCCTTCATACAGAGCAGTCAAGTAGGGCCTCATCCATGCCATGGACCAGTTCTTTGTTTTGCTGAACAGAACCCTCTATTCAGATGGACTGGTTATTGATGGACGCTGCTTGTATAGCTATTGAATGACTGAAATTGCATTCATATAATGTTAAGACATGGATGAGTCCTTTGAGGTGAGGTTATAATTATTTACTAGCCCATTCAGACACAGCCCAAGTTTTTCATTACACAACACCTTTGGGTTGTAAAAATGCTTGCTGTGCCAATCAAATGTTGCACATTTATCTTACTAGGTAAATATATAATTTTTCCATGGGCACAGTTATACTCACTGGTGCAGGCTCCCTGCAGACATTGTAGCCAGACTGAAGGAATACACCCATTTTTATTGAGTCGGAGGAACTGAGGAAGCTCAGCAAGTAGTCAAATGTCTCTTTATTCCATTGTCTAAACAAATTAAAGCATTACATTGATCAATGTTTTATTTAAAGAGTGCTAAATATATTTATCAGAGTAAATCCCGATGCACTTACGTCTCCTGGACATTTCCCTTGTCATAGAGGTATGGTTGCCAGAAACCAGCAGCTCCATCACTAGTAGTCAGAGGAGTAAAACGGTCTGCATAGACCTCAATGGTCAATGGACTGACAATGGAGTGGTACTGCTCATATATGCTCTGGGCTGTTGACAGCCCAATGACACCTGCTCCAATCACTGCCACTCTCATGTCTGTAATTATGGGCAATATTTATATGTAAACAATAAGAATAAATGTACCTGTAGATTGTGTGTGTGGGAGAGAGAGAGAGAGAGAGAGAGAGAGAGAGCGAGAGAGAGAGAGAGAGAGAGAGAGAGAGAGAGAGAGAGAGAGAATAGTCTATGCACATATATACATACACATATCCATATACAAATATACGGTACATTACAACATATAGGTCTACATATAGGCCTATGGTAAGACAGTCAGTCGTTTTCTGATCCTATCCACTTTCACCTGACTGAGCCTGTGACACAACCATGGAATGATAAACAATTCAAACAATAAAAACATCAACAACAACACTAACGTGTGTGCAAGTGTGTTCATTTGCAAGCCTTGCTAAGTAACCCTATACCAGCTGTGTAACATTAAAGCAATCACTGTACAACAACTTCTAATTAATAATGCTGGTCACAGCCAATAGGTTGCGTCACTGCTTGACTATTTTTTCTTCCTATCGCCAAAATAAAAGTCTGGGTTTCCGAGGCTACTGCTTGACTGACTGCATTTTTTAGAACGGCATATGTTGTTTGTAACAAGTGTTCTTTCACTTTCACACAATATAAAAGTAGCTATACGCAAACCTGCATAACAGCAATCATCGACCTGCAAAGGTTATAGACATAGAGCGCAACGGTTTGCTTAATATGTTACAATATAAAGTGAGAGAGAAACATGTTCCATTTACCTTCCAAGTTGTACGTTTACAACTCGATTCTCCCAATTAAAATGCGGAGTATGGTGTGCGAGCTGTCACATGGTATCGCCGAGAGTCCAACCCTTAACCCTAGATGGCCTGCCCAGGGCAGAGCCTTGTATATAGAGAGTCGCGCCACCTCCATTCACTTCATGGGGCCAGGTCTTCTACATACACATCTATTAGCGAATAGTGACATAGCGCGAAACGGAAGTTTACATAATGCATTGGAGTCTGAGGTGACATTTCAGTTACATGGAACACGTGACTGCCTGGCACTGTTTCTGACCCCGCATTGGCAGAACTCTCTATACAAGGCTCTGGCCCAGAGCATAGAGGTAATGGTCCAGGGTCCAGTGTGGTAGTAGGTAGTAAGTAGGCCTAACTCTAATTTCCTGAAGAGCGTCAGGGGTGGGTAGGAACATGGCATTGGGTGGCTAGCCCAGTGGTTCTCACTCAAACTTGTTCATGTCGAGGACCCCTAAATTGAGACTTATTAGCCGACGGACCCCCATTTGAAAATATATGCCAGGGGCAGGGACCCCCATAAGAGAAGATGTTTATGCCTCTAGGAATAGCAGTGATTCAAGTATGAGTAACTGGAGTCAGTCTGCTGCTCCTGTCTCCAGTGATTCCCAACCATTTTAATTTCAAGGACCCCCATAGGCTATATGGACCCCCATTTGGCATTTATATTTCTGAGACCATGTTGTAAAATCAATATTAATTTAACTCTGAGAGTGTACAAATTGCATTGTTCCATTTGTACAGTTATGAGTAAGAGTTAAAGACTCATAAGGGATGGTGGTGTGATGTGATATATTAATTTTTTAATTAGTTGATTAAATTATCTTAGAATTTGATTAAAGTAGCCTATATGTTATCAAATTATTATCGATGGCTTACAAGTAGACTACAATGTTATTACATAATTCAATTCAAAGGAGCTATATTGGCATGAGAAAACATACGTTTACATTGCCAAAGCAGTAGGCTACTTTTACTTCTATCTCAGAGGCAAATATTGTACTTTTACTCCACTACAATTATTTGAAAACTTTAGTTTAATAGGCTATTAGTTACTTTGCAGGTGTAAATTATAATATTTTAAAACATCCATAAGCCACTTTAGCCTTATTTAGGCTATTTGAAAAATAGCTTCGCGATATGTGAGCTTATAGATCTGCTATTTTCAAACATTTTTTGTAGGCCTACTTTTACTTTAGGTACTTTAAGTACATTTTGATGCCAACTGAACACGTTCATACTTTTACTCAAGTACATTTTTAATTCCGGACTTCCACGTTGCAGTATTGATACTTTTACTCAAGTAAAAAAATAATGTGAGTACTCTTTCCACCACCGCTCTCAGACTCTCATCCATCCTCCGTCGTTAGCCCACGAGCGGCCAGTGCATCCTCGACTCCCAAGTCCCAACAAATGGCGTTGGTGACTCTCCAGCGTTCCCCGACCCCCAGCGCTGCATCCACCGCCAGCACTACCACCGCGGGGGAGGTAAGAGATGGACGTGGGTCTAAAGAGGTTCAAGGATGGAGAAAAGCGTTTTTGGAGACACGGAGGATGACTGTGAAGGGAATGTGGCGCTATAGTCAGTCAGTCAGTCAGTCAGTCAGTCAGCCAGGCCCACTGAATGAAGCTAAGCTAGCATATTCAGCCAGCGAATATGCTATATAGCTAGCTACATAACGTCTTTAATCTGTAGTCAAACATGTTGATATAATTTGCTGCCTGTCCTCCACAGTCCACAGTGTCCACACACACACACAAACATAGCTGCCATTCGTAGGAACCCGTAGGAGCTGTGAACGTTGGCGTCTCTTTACTTTGGCTAGGGACCAAGAGGTTCAGTACAAGAGGTCGAGGAGCATGGAGCTTAGGATAGCAGCAAAATGCATTAAATGTGTTGCTGCTGCTTACTACCTTTTAAGGATGTACCTGACTGACTGACATTCCACATCATCATGTATCAATCGTCCCCCCCCCCCCCAACATGTTCTCCCACATTATAGGCTCGGTTAGCCAAACGCCACTGCAGTCTGCAGATGTCATAATTTGGTCCTCATCCATAGGTTAAATGATAATGTACAGAATGATTTATATCATCTACTTGCATGATAAAACTTTTTAGGTAAAGGGTGGCAGGGACCAAGATATATTTCCATTTCTTGTGGTCTTCTGCTTTGATAACTATAACAAGGAAAGGGGTGTCTGTTATTCATAGTCATGTGGAAAGAGTCAGCTCATATTCCAAATTATAGACCAATTGGCAAGAGGATGTGAGGTGAATGGTCGCCTCACAATGAGAATTATGTGTTATGTTCATCATTGAACCGTTGCCATTGCCATAAACGAATATTTTCACATTGATATTTTCAACTGCAGTAATGTAAGACAGGGTTGTCTCTTTTGAGTTTCACAATGTTTTGTTCTACCAGTTGGGGGAGCTAAGTCCTAGCTAAAAACAAGATAACTCTTTAATCCAGCCTATTATATATGACAACTGCACTGGTAAAAGAAGAAAACATTTTTGTAGAGGGGTAGATGGTTTATTTTTAACCACAGGTGTTTAAATTAGCTTTTGTTTAGAGTTGTTTATTTTAGATCTAAGTATAGGTTATAGGGTTTGTTTCACTGAACTAGAGTATTTAAACAACACAGCTTTGTAGTCTCATAGTGTGGCATGAGATGAATAAGTTCTGCTAGTTTTTTGCATTAGTTTGACAAGCTTTCAATGGCTAGTAGTCCTCTCATTCACTGTCACAAGTGTAGTTATTGTGGTCCAGCACCTCCTGAGGTGGAAATGACCAGCCTGGAGGCTGCTGCAGCTATGATGTCATCTTATGAGGGGTGGAGGGGTGCAGCTACTGAAGGAAGGAAGGAACTGGTGGAAAAAACAATATAGGTAATCGTCAGTTTAGAAGACTGTGATGTGAGACAGTGATCTTTGTGAGATTATTATTAGTCATTGCATACTCTACTACTCTTATACAGATGCCTCTGTATTTCAGACTGATTTGCTCTTCTCTGCAAACAATTTGCTATTTTTATTTATTTATTATTAGTCCACCCTAAAGGTGGCAGGAGGTGGCATTCTCATTTTTCTATTTTTCTATTCTATCTTACTGCTTCTGTCAGGGTTTCTATGCTACTAAAACATGACTGGAATTTAAATTGTTGTCTGTTGAACGAAGCAATGTGAAAGAAAAGAGGCTACACTTGTAGTAGTAACTGCAAGTGAACAGCAACATCACTACACTTAAGAATATTTTCAGTTGTTACAATGATGAGAATTTATTTGTGCACCTATCTGGGCTGTGACCTCTATTATCTGAGTCACCCATCATGGTCTCTCATCAATTTACCTTTTATTTAGGTCTAGACATTTCTTTTCCCTAACTTATGCTTTCCAGTGTGAACATATGAGATCAGCATTATTCCACAGTGTTGGTTACACTAATTTAAAATGAATGAAAAACATTTTAATGAGCTTTATCTGGAGATACGGTTGCTTTTTACTGAACCACCTAATATAGGAAATATTATCTGTACATTAACATCTTAAAATAGGTGAAGCTTTGGTTTACTTCTTTAGAATTCACATCCCAACATTGTCTGATGCCCCTTTAGGCTAATGTTGACACTATACAGTCACAGTGTATATACTTTACTACTGTCCCAATACAATGAATCCATCTGTGGTGATAATAATGGCTATTCTCACTATGTAGTGCAACTCACCTCTCTTAGAATGCAGGAGAACAGTTATCCTGTATCATATTACTCTCATGATGAAATGTATTAAACTATTGTTCTTTTTTTATATAGGTCAGATGTACACTGTACTTTTCATGTGTACATCTGCTAAACTAATTTTGCAGTTCATACAATACCACGATTCTAATTTGTATGGAACATTAAGACCACTTGTGTAACACCCTGGATTCCAACCAACCATTCTAAAAAAAAAAAAAAGCCAAATCTTTCGACCAAAAAACAATTTTTCCCATAACTCTCAAAAAAGAAAAAGCCAAAAATCGCTAGGGGATATATTTTAGGCTTTTGGTCTTCAGGTAGAGGCTCTGAGTCACTCTTCTACCCTTTTACCCCACAATTACCACGATCCGGCACCAATGTAACACACACACGGGTTTCAAAGCCAGGTCTCCTGTGTAGTAATAGGGAGTATTAGGGACGCTGAAATGCCTAAAAGGGAATCCCCTTGGTCAGAAGAGATTCAGGCTTTTGATTTTCAGGCAGAGCTGTTTGGTTCAGAGTTTTACATTCAAATTACGGTCAATATAATATATAATTTGTACCATTCCATAATAATTCTGCCATTGCCAGCCCAACTTAGTAATGACTATTGTCATTTAGGATTAGGTAATCTGAAAGCCTACAGACTTTGTCAAGCCACTCAGGTTAACAGAATACTTCAACCCCAAAATGATCATTTACTCACCCTGTGATGGTTTAAAGGACAACTTTGTTTTTTTACAACAAGGGTTAATATTTTAGATTGTAATTAGAGAAAAGAAAAGATGAGTGTTAGAATGTCTTCATTTACTGCTTTCTATTGTTTTAGTGATTTTAGTATTTTGATTTCACTGGGTGGGGGCATGCGTACACGTGGCTAAATATCTATTTTTAGACACAATAAGGCGTCAATTTCTTAAAATAGGGTCCGTGTTTGAAAACGGCAAAATATCATAAAGAATTGTTTATAAATGGTCACAGTGTAAACCCAAGTGTCCTTTATCTATTATGCTTAATACTTCCAATACATTGCTGTTAAGCTGAAGAAAATATATTACTTTCTAAATCACTTCCGGTGTAAAGTTAAACCGTTACCGTTTCATACAATTGGGAGTTGGGAGGGTTGCACGCCGGGCATGCCTGTGGGGATCACGGCGTGGGCAAGGTGTGTGCATTGTTTTTTTTTAGTTTTTTTTTTTACAATACTTTTCTGTGAAATAGTGATATTCTATAAATACTGAGGACACGGACTGGGTATAAGACACTTCGTTGGGGTTACACTGTGAGCGTTGTTTTTGAGTTTATAAACGGATGTTTGATAAAGTTTAGCTGTTTTTACGCAAGTCAGGAACGATGCAACTTGGGAATGCTTACCCCACCTAGCAGGACTACCCGCTGTACCCCTTTGTCCATTTCCCTTTTATGCCCATATATGTGTCGGCATGCCCAAATAAGGAGTCCAGGCCTGTGTACTGACTGACATGATATTGATTAAATCAGGGTATTCCATTATGGGAATTTTCTGATTTATCAATATTTTTTGGAGATGCACTGATCCGACTGACTTTCCACTCTGTGGATTATAGGATAGGATTGGATTGACCCCCATCTTTTCACATTCTCAATAACGATTGTTTTTATCACTAGATTATAGTACAGTAAAACGATACAAGTAGGTTGGTGAGACTGAGTTCTGCAGAATAATAATATAATAATAGAAAATATACATTTTCATGGTGGACAAAAGTCATTTGAGGTTGAAGTATTCCTTTAAGTCAATGTATTTTGTATTGTACATTTATTATACATTTATTGTACATTTATTACCGTATTTTCCGGACTATAAGGCGCACTTAAAAGCCTTTAATTTTCTCAAAAAACTACAGTGCGCCTTATAGTCCAGTGCGCCTTATATATGGATCATTCATTGACATTGACATTCCGTTTAGCACAGCTCCATCTGTTGGATGCATAAGCGTCTATTATGTGCGCCTTATA
This sequence comes from Nannobrachium achirus, assembly GCF_963921795.1. Taxonomy (NCBI): domain Eukaryota; kingdom Metazoa; phylum Chordata; class Actinopteri; order Myctophiformes; family Myctophidae; genus Nannobrachium; species Nannobrachium achirus. The sequence goes on along the minus strand of NC_137832.1, from coordinate 34,716,433 downwards.
GTCAGGTGCGCCTTATATATGAAAACAGTTTGAAAATAGACCATTCATTGACAGTGCGCCTTATAGTCAGGTGCGCCTTATAGTCCAGAAAATACTGTATATATTATTGTAATATTTAATATGTGATATGTTTCCCTCTTATCTGTATTTCAGGATTTGGGGAGTGATGATGAACGGCGAATAAATGTGAGGTAAGTTTAACTAAACCTCAAATTTCATACGATAAAATTACGTCATACGTATTACCTGAATCCAGTGTAAAGCTTTGACAATAACATTGCCCCGTGGTCACCAGTCATACAAGCACATAAATAAATACAAGTTTAAATGGTATAAGATTGGCGGTTCTGGACAACCGCAATTGACTCAATGCGGGCAGATGAATGTCCCTCGGGGTAAAACAGCGACGTGTGCACAGAGGTTGAAGTCGGTCAGTCGGACCATTCTCGAGATATGTGAAATTGTGAATAACAGACGGACATACAGACATTTACTTTAAATTTGTATTAGTATACTATGGGATTTGAAGTTGTAGTCCCATAGCCCAGACAGACAGTGGTTATTAATGCATGTATATGGAATAGTTACTAGTCAACTAGTATATGCATTATTATCCCTGCCAAGAGGCTGGAACGACCTACAGCGAGGGATTATGTTTTCACTCCTGTGAGTCTGTTTATCTGTCTGTCTGTAAACAGCTCATCTTTGGCACTGTTGGACTAATTGGTGTGAAATTATATTTGCATGCACACTCCCAGATTTTTCAAATGGTTTGGCCTATAACTCTTGAACAGTAGGTTTTCCCTTGGATTCCTTGGATCAGGATGCAACTCACCACATAGGCCACACCCATTTCTGCCTGATTTCTGGACATTTTGTGTTTTCTTCCAAACAGAATTTTTGATACTACCCCTACAAAATTCACACACATTATCGTGTGCGCAAGATGTATCAGTCATATTTAGCAGACTCTATTCCAATTGACTATTTATTTTTTAGATTTCTTTTTCATATAAAATATGAAACTTATGTTCTATTCTAGAGATGTTCTATATCTAGAGAAGTAAATTGGGTCAGCCCATGTTTTTTTTTTTCACTTTGTATGTCTCTTACATGACATTAACACATGGAATATGATTGGTGTTTGTGTGAATGAATCATTGGCGATCTTCTGTTTTCATCACTGTTTTTTTATTCATCAAGAACTTGACCAACAGTATTATGAATTATGACATTTCCCTTTGTTACAACCAGTAAGACTCCCTAATCGGGAGATAAGCGACCGTTGGTCGCTTATCTCCTGTCACACTGCTGACATCAGTATGACATCACACCGTACACAAATGACCCTTATATAAGACCGGCATTATCTACCGACAGATTAGTAACAAGATGTCAAAATCGTTGAAGGTTGAATCTCCAGATATGGAGATAACCAACACATCACTCCATATATGGAGATAACCGACGAATCTCACTAAGTCTGACCTCACAAGCCCCATATTTGGACACGAACAACATATAACTCCATATATAGAGACATAGCTGCTGACATCAGTATGACATCACACTGCTGACATCAGTATGACATCACACCGTACACAAATGACCCTTATATAAGACCGGCATTATCTACCGACAGATTAGATGCAAGCAGGATCTTGACTCTGACACAACTCATCGGCTCATAAGCTGGTTCTCCCTCCATATATGGAGATAACCGACGAATCTCACTAAGTCTGACCTCACAAGCCCCATATTTGGACACGAACAACATATAACTCCATATATAGACTATAGAGACATAGCTGCTGACATCAGTATGACATCACACTGCTGACATCAGTATGACATCACACCGTACACAAATGACCCTGACGGCACACACCAAGCAGTGTGATGTCATACTGATGCGGAGATATGAGCAGGGCAAAGGTGTGACGTGTGACCGACGGACGGACGGACGGCCGGTGGAGGTTTTGATACCAGTAAGACTCCCTAATCGGGAGACCAGTAAGACTCCCTAATCGGGAGATAAGCGACCGTTGGTCGCTTATCTCCACAAATAGGCCAAAAGTTTGTTTTACCAATTATCAAGAAATACGGGCAGTTGACAGTTTGCCATGGTTACTCATTGAAGTTGAATCTCCATATATGGAGATAACCTACGCATCACACTAAGTCTGACCTCACCAGCCCATATTTGGGCATGAGCAACTTATGTCTCCATATATGGAGATATGATGACATCACACAGTCCTCAGCCGATGATGTGGCGTGATGTCATACAATACACAAACGAGCCCTACAGTATAAAGGGCCAATTCTTGCCAGGAAAGAAGCATTTCTTCGACTCAGACCTTATCGCCAGGGTTGGCTTATAGCAGTTGTCGGTAGGACCATATATGGATTCTGTTAGTGTGGATCTCCTAACAGGGCATCATCTGGGATACCATCCCTTTTATGTCCATATATGGAGATCCCTAACAGAATCCCTTTCATGCCCATATATGGAGATCCTAACAGAATCCCTTTTATGCCCATATATGGAGATCCCTAACAGCATCCCTTTTATGCCCATATATGGAGATCACTAACAGCTAACAGAATCCCTTTTATGCCCATGTATGGAGATCCCTAACAGAATCCCTTTTATGCCCATATATGGAGATCCCTACAGGGATTGACACTAACGGTTGCCCGACTGCCCGGGGCAAGTAAAAAAAGAGGTCGGGCAGGTGAAGTTTGCTACGGGGTTGCCCGACAGGGCAAGTGCACATTTTGAGTTACAATAATGAGATCTGTGCCTACTTGAACAGGGCTAGTGTTCCGTTCCGTCTCTCTCTCTATCTCACTCTCGCTCCCCCCCCCCTCCCAAGTCCATCCCTCCACACACACACACACACACACACACACACACACACACACACACACACACTGAACGAACGTGCAGCCAGTGGCTCATAGACTGTAAAAACAGTGGCTACTTGAGCTAGCAGTCGAAAACAGCTACTCTACAAGGCGTGCAAATTCACATTATGCTAAAGCATGGCCAGATTAATGCACACGCTTTACGGTGGGGAGAAAGTGAAAGAAGACAGAACTATTCCCGTAAAAGTGCCAAAATCTATAGCAAAGGCTGCTGAAGAAGGAGCGCTCGAGCGCTAAATCGCTAAAAATGTCCGCGAATCGTCTATTTTCCGTGCGAAGCGTCTAATATGTCCGTGCTATCAACAGTGCCTTTCTGATGTTTCCATCCCTGTTGGTAGCCAGCCACACACATCCATACTATTGCGCTACATAATGCATTTAATCATGAGCAGCATGTTTGTCCACTGCAGTCTGTCTGTTAGCGTTCTGTGCTAAGATAAGTACATCTCCAACTTGTCTGCTGTCCCTTTGTCCACTGCAGTCTGTCTGTTAGCGTTCTGTGCTAAGATAAGTACATCTCCAACTTGTCTGCTGTCCAGTCACGTGTTCCAGGTTTTGTTTGTGAGAGAGAAACAAGCAACCTAGGTCTATGATTTTTGTTTTTATTATTATTATTTTGTGTGTGTGTGTGTGTGTGGGGTGGGGTGGGGGGGGGGGGGGGGGGGCAAGTGGCCAAGACCTGAGGGCAAGTAGATCATGATGACCTGTACTTGCCCGACGGGCAAGTGCCTCTGAGACCTTAGTGTCAACCCCTGCCCTAACAGAATCCCTTTTATGCCCATATATGGAGATCCCTAACAGAATCCCTTTTATGCCCATATATGGAGATCCCTAACAGAATCCCTTTTATGCCCATATATGGAGATCCCTAACAGAATCCCTTTTATGCCCATATATGGAGATCCCTAACAGAATCCCTTGTATGCCCATATATGGAGATCCCTAACAGAATCCCTTTTATGCCCATATATGGAGATCCCTAACAGAATCCCTTTTATGCCCATATATTATGGAGAAATCCCTGCTCTGAGTATCTGACATCAGTGTGATGTCACCTGTTTATGCCCATATATGGAGATCCCTGCTCTGCGTATCTGGTTGCTATGGTAAACAGTTGGTTGCTAGGGTAAAAAAACATGGTTTGCTACGGTAAACAGTTGATTGCTAGGGTAAACAGTTGGTTGCTAGGGTAAAACCATGGTTGCTAAGGTGGTTGCTAACGTACACTAACAAACCAGCAACAACAGACTGTTGCCACAGCAACGTACACAAAGGTTTGTGTACACATGTGGTGTGATGTCATACTGATGCGGAGATATGAGCAGGGCAAAGGTGTGACGTGTGACCGACGGACGGACGGACGGACGGACGGACGGACGGCCGGTGGAGGTTTTCATAGTAAACTGCTCCCTGACGGTCGCAATAAGCGACCGTTGGTCGCTTATCTCCACAAATAGGCCAAAAGTTTGTTTTACCAATTATCAAGACATACGGGCAGTTGACAGTTTGCCATGGTTACTCATTGAAGTTGAATCTCCATATATGGAGATAACTTACGCATCACACTAAGTCTGACCTCACCAGCCCATATTTGGGCATGAGCAACTTATGTCTCCATATATGGAGATATGATGACATCACACAGTCCTCAGCCGATGATGTGGCGTGATGTCATACAATACACAAACGAGCCCTACAGTATAAAGGGGCAATTCTTGCCAGGAAAGAAGCATTTCTTCGACTCAGACCTTATCGCCAGGGTTGGCTTATAGCAGCTGTCGGTAGGACCATATATGGATTCTGTTAGTGTGGATCTCCTAACAGGGCATCATCTGGGATACAATCCCTTTTATGCCCATATATGGAGATCGCTAACAGAATCCCTTTCATGCCCATATATGGAGATCCCTAACAGAATCCCTTTTATGCCCATATATGGAGATCCCTAACATAATCCCTTTTATGCCCATATATGGAGATCCCTAACAGAATCCCTTTTATGCCCATATATGGAGATCCCTAACAGAATCCCTTTTATGCCCATATATGGAGATCCCTAACAGAATCCCTTGTATGCCCATATATGGAGATCCCTAACAGAATCCCTTTTATGCCCATATATGGAGATCCCTAACAGAATCCCTTTTTTGCCCATATATTATGGAGAAATCCCTGCTCTGAGTATCTGACATCAGTGTGATGTCACCTGTTTATGCCCATATATGGAGATCCCTGCTCTGCGTATCTGGTTGCTATGGTAAACAGTTGGTTGCTAGGGTAAAAAAACATGGTTGCTATGGTAAACAGTTGGTTGCTAGGGTAAACAGTTGGTTGCTAGGGTAAAACCATGGTTGCTAAGGTGGTTGCTAACGTACACTAACAGACCAGCAACAACAGACTGTTGCCACAGCAACGTACACAAAGGTTTGTGTACACATGTGGTGTGATGTCATACTGATGCAGAGATATGAGTAGGCGTGGGGCGGTATCGACATTTTGTTACCGCGATTACCGTCTTCCCATTTACCGCCGGTATTGCGGTAATTACCGCACCCCGTATCTATTATTTAAGGTTCGGTGATAAGCCAAAATATTCTTCCCAAAAGTCACCTCTCCACAGCCTGACTGCCCGAGTTATACTTCCCCGTACAGCACAGCGGGTTTGGCTTTGAAAGGAGCAGATCTACAAGCTCACAACACGTCGCATCCGCGACGCGTTCTGAGCTTTTAGATCTGCACTCGGGTTACCATAGTAACGGTAGCTACTTGGGCTTTTAAGACACAGACTGCTGTGTGTGAACAAACCAGAAGAGAGACGGAGACGGGTAGTCAGATCGTGTACAGTGATTAACTCACGTCTGAAATCGCAGCGATTGAGTGCTGATATATACAGGTTTTAGTGACAAGACTTGACAGAAAAGGTTATAAAATCGGCGACGGGGCACAACGGGCGAGTCGGCGCGAAGCGGTGGGAAAAGTAAAAGATAGTTTCATTTTCGGTTTTAGTCCACGCGGTCCGCGCTCCGCCTGTAATCCGTATGAATAAAAAACAAAATGCCACAAGGTAGTACTGCCACAACAAAAAGCATGTATTAACTCTTAGCCAGCCAAATCGCCTTCCATCGCCATTTGGAGGAGGGTGAGGCAGCCAGATCGCCAAACGTCGCCTTGGGGATCATTTTCTGATTTTTTGGGTATTTTTTTGACATTTTTTGAGCTATAAATGACCATTCTAGCTTCATATAAGCTTCAGCAATGATTTTGCGATGGAAGTGACGTCATCGCCGGAAACCGGAAATCGAGCGTGTCCCACATGTACACAAGCATATATTTTTACATTGGAAGCCATTACAGCAACTCGGCTCTATCTCACGTTCAAAACGTCGGATCTTGATCCGGTTTGAAGGCTCTGTGCGTCAATTGGGCATCTAAGGCACATAGTCGATAATTTTTTAAGAGAATACGGCGCGCGTATGGCGTGCACGGGTCCCGGGCCGTTCCATGCTAACGCTAATGCTAAGTGAATGGACTGGTTGCTAATTTGAGGCCTTCTAGCAATCGCCAGAGACCTTAATCGCTGGCGACATCTAGTGTACACTATATAGACTACAGCCTACCAAAATGTCATGCATATAAGGGAGATCTACTGTGACTCTGAAAAATTAATAATATTCCTGGCAGTATAGGCGCAAAAGCATATTGTAAATGGCTGTGTATTTAACATACTTGTGTTGTGTGGATTACAGTCAGAGAAAGTTTACGCTTCTCCGTGCTCCCTACTACGAGGCTGCTGCTGTAGACTGTCTCCGAGTCGAGTGACGTATGTGGCTTCCAAACCATAGACGTTCCAAACCTGTGGTACACGGCCCAGAGCAGAGCAGCATGGAGCGCATGCGGTCCTCGCTTCTCCCCCGTTTTAAAACTCGCTTGTTTTCAATAAAAAATAGACTATTTTGACCGTGGTAAGGACCCTGCCACCGCGGTAGGCCTCGGTATACCGTGGTACGGCGGTACGGCGGTTACCGCCCCCAACCCTAGATATGAGCAGGGCAAAGGTGTGACGTGTGACGTGTGACCGACGGACGGACGGACGGCCGGTGGAGGTTTTCATAGTAAACTGCTCCCTGACGGTCGCAACTAAACTGCGACCTGACGGTCGCAATAATGCTACAAAATCAGGTCTTTACTGCCTCATTAGTGTCAGAGCTTGTCCAGCCGTCGTGTTATGGTGCAGGCTGTAGGACACAGAAAGTCTCTCTTAGACCCTTTTGTCACTATGTCTTTTGTTTGAATCTGACATTATAGTCTTTCTGTCGCTGCTGAAAACAGGATGCCTGAAAACAGGTCACAGCTTCCTGCCCTACTGTGGACAACAACAAATACAGGAGGAACAGGCCAGCCTGTGGCATCAAAGATGGCAATGTAATACTGGTAACTAACTATCAGCAATCTTCATCACAGGAAGTGGTGAGGTGGCATAGGTAGATAATTGCGACCGTTAGGGAGCAGTTTACTATGAAAACCTCCACCGGCCGTCCGTCCGTCCGTCCGTCACACGTCACACGTCACACCTTTGCCCTGCTCATATCTCCGCATCAGTATGACATCACACCACATGTGTACACAAACCTTTGTGTACGTTGCTGTGGCAACAGTCTGTTGTTGCTGGTCTGTTAGTGTACGTTAGCAACCACCTTAGCAACCATGGTTTTACCCTAGCAACCAACTGTTTACCCTAGCAACCAACTGTTTACCATAGCAACCATGTTTTTTTTACCCTAGCAACCAACTGTTTACCATAGCAACCAGATACGCAGAGCAGGGATCTCCATATATGGGCATAAACAGGTGACATCACACTGTCAGATACTCAGAGCAGGGATTTCTCCATAATATATGGGCATAAAAGGGATTCTGTTTGGGATCTCCATATATGGGCATAAAAGGGATTCTGTTAGGGATCTCCATATATGGGCATACAAGGGATTCTGTTAGGGATCTCCATATATGGGCATAAAAGGGATTCTGTTAGGGATCTCCATATATGGGCATAAAAGGGATTCTGTTAGGGATCTCCATATATGGGCATAAAAGTGATTCTGTTAGGGATCTCCATATATGGGCATAAAAGGGATTCTGTTAGGGATCTCCATATATGGACATAAAAGGGATTCTGTTAGCTGTTAGTGATCTCCATATATGGGCATAAAAGGGATGCTGTTAGGGATCTCCATATATGGGCATAA
>NC_137832.1:34573256-34703256 GCF_963921795.1 Nannobrachium achirus | reverse complement strand
GTGGAACGCAGCAGAACCATCCAGGCTTCACCAATTCATCAAGGATCTCACAGATGTTCCTGACCAGCACCTCCCCCGTAAGGAGTGGACAACCCTCAATCACCTGAGGACAGGTGTGGGACGTTTCAGTGCAGCACAGGATCCATCACAGACTGTGTAGCATGTGATGACCAGCTGCCCTATATACCAGCCACTGAATGGTGATCGTGGCCGAGAAGGATCATGACCTAGACAATGACACACTCGACTGGATTGCTGCAACGGAGTGTAAGGACATACAACAGAAAAAGATCTGGATGATGTGCCACCCCAATAGACAAACTCTCTCTCTCTCCCCCCTGTGGTTGGCTAAAAAAAACACCCACAAGCACAGCGGACCCAGATTGATGAATGCAACATGAATGAACAGTGGATTCCAGAAAACATATGCCCTAAAACAGTTTTGTTACAAAATTCAAGATTTTGATGCACCTCTTACACAATTTATGTTTTTGGACATTTTTTATCCTTTATTTTGTTCTGTTAGCAGTCTGTGGAGCATTATGGGAATATCTCTTTTCAAGTGTTTTTTTTTTAAATGTACTGTATGTACACTTGCACATTTGATCTGTTTGCCTTCATGCTGCTGCTATCTTTATTTATATTGTATTTTATTATCTTGTTTATTTTTGTAATAAACATTGTCAAATATACAGTATATTGTCTATTTCATCCAAAATGTATTTTAGGTGTTTCAATAATGAACACAGTTCATGTCAAACACTGTTTTAGTCTACCATTAAAATCTTCCTATGAGCAAGGTTGAGCCCACTTGGATCCCACGTTTATCCCCTATGGTTCCCGCATAGAATTGCCTAGGTGGGGCCCAACCAGGGCCCATGTAGAACCCACCTAGAGCCCACACAGGCTAGCCCAAGCGGCTCCCACCTGGGTCCCATATACATTTGCCGAGGTGGGGCCCACCCAGGACCCATGCAGAACCCACCCAGAGCCCACGTGGGCTAGCCCAAGTGGTTCCCACTTGGGTCCCATATAAATTTGCCGATGTGGGGCCCACCCAGGGCCCCTGCAGAACCCACGTTGATCCCACATGGGCTAGCCCAAGTGGTTCCCACTTGGGTCCCATATAAATTTGCCGAGGTGGGGCCCACCCAGGACCCATGTAGAACCCACGTTGAGCCCACGTGGGCTAGCCCAAGTGGTTCCCACCTGGGTCCCATATAAATTAGCCGAGGTGGGGCCCACCCAGGGCCCATATAGAACCCACACAGAGCCCACATGGGCTAACCCACGAGGGACCCTTGTGGAAACCGCGGACATTCCCACATAGAACCCACGTGGGCTAGCCCAGGCGGTTCCCACATGGGTCCCATATAAATTTGCCGAGGTGGGGCCCACCCAGCGCCCACGTAGAACCCACGTTGAGCCCACGTGGGCTAGCCCAAGTGGTTCCCACCTGGGTCCCATATAAATTAGCCGAGGTGGGGCCCACCCAGGGCCCATGCAGAACCCACACAGAGCCCACGTGGGCTAACCCACGAGGGACCCTTGTGGAAACCGCGGACATTCCCACATGGGGCCCATGTAGGGAAGCCCACCCTGTACCCATGCGGGACCCATGTGGGCGTGCTGGCTGGGAAGGCAGCATAAGGCAGTAATAAGGGAGCCTAAGACAGCCAGGAGTCAGTAGCATTAAGGCAGCATAAGGCATTAGGTAGTCATAAAGTAATAAAACTGCATAAGGCAGTAGTTGCGACCGTTAGGGAGCAGTTTACTATGAAAACCTCCACCGGCCGTCCGTCCGTCACACGTCACACCTTTGCCCTGCTCATATCTCCGCATCAGTATGACATCACACCACATGTGTACACAAACCTTTGTGTACGTTGCTGTGGCAACAGTCTGTTGTTGCTGGTCTGTTAGTGTACGTTAGCAACCACCTTAGCAACCATGGTTTTACCCTAGCAACCAACTGTTTACCCTAGCAACCAACTGTTTACCATAGCAACCATGTTTTTTTTACCCTAGCAACCAACTGTTTACCATAGCAACCAGATACGCAGAGCAGGGATCTCCATATATGGGCATAAACAGGTGACATCACACTGATGTCAGATACTCAGAGCAGGGATTTCTCCATAATATATGGGCATAAAAGGGATTCTGTTAGGGATCTCCATATATGGGCATAAAAGGGATTCTGTTAGGGATCTCCATATATGGGCATACAAGGGATTCTGTTAGGGATCTCCATATATGGGCATAAAAGGGATTCTGTTAGGGATCTCCATATATGGGCATAAAAGGGATTCTGTTAGGGATCTCCATATATGGGCATAAAAGGGATTCTGTTAGGGATCTCCATATATGGGCATAAAAGGGATTCTGTTAGGGATCTCCATATATGGGCATAAAAGGGATTCTGTTAGCTGTTAGTGATCTCCATATATGGGCATAAAAGGGATGCTGTTAGGGATCTCCATATATGGGCATAAAAGGGATTCTGTTAGGGATCTCCATATATGGGCATGAAAGGGATTCTGTTAGGGATCTCCATATATGGGCATAAAAGGGATTGTATCCCAGATGATGCCCTGTTAGGAGATCCACACTAACAGAATCCATATATGGTCCTACCGACAGCTGCTATAAGCCAACCCTGGCGATAAGGTCTGAGTCGAAGAAATGCTTCTTTCCTGGCAAGAATTGCCCCTTTATACTGTAGGGCTCGTTTGTGTATTGTATGACATCACGCCACATCATCGGCTGAGGACTGTGTGATGTCATCATATCTCCATATATGGAGACATAAGTTGCTCATGCCCAAATATGGGCTGGTGAGGTCAGACTTAGTGTGATGCGTAGGTTATCTCCATATATGGAGATTCAACTTCAATGAGTAACCATGGCAAACTGTCAACTGCCCGTATGTCTTGATAATTGGTAAAACAAACTTTTGGCCTATTTGTGGAGATAAGCGACCAACGGTCGCTTATCTCCCGATTAGGGAGTCTTACTGGTGATTATGATGTTCAAGTTGCTGTGGTTAGAATTATCAGCTAAAGGCTGTCCCCTTCTGTATCTGGGCATTCAGTCACATCTTAGGGAATCAAGGGTATCGTGGGCTACATATTGAACAATTCCTCTCTTGGACCATAATGAAAATGAAATTCCACTAACAAGAATGTTGTGTAGTACTTGGAACACATAAAAGCAGCCTGGAAGTTGTGCTCACAAGCTGCAATCTATTACAACATTCTACTTTGTTTTCACTTGTGTATATTAATAACTCATTTAGTGCCCCTGAAATTAACGGATTATAAAGTCCACGATGCCACCTTCAGGCTGGCATCACTCCCGTTATCTTATTTTGAAGGCCAGAAGTCCACAGCATAAACACTTCCGGTCTGACGTCATCGCGTCCTGCGCCGGAACCGATCCTTGTCCACGTGGAGTTGTGTAATGGCGGACCGGAGCTTTTATACATGTGTAACATAAGCGAGCATCTGCCTCCATCTTCGCTTCTAAAGTGTAGTTTTGAGATAATGGACATTAAAGATGAGATCCCCCGTCCACCTCAATGTTATGGGATGACTATTTTGTGCTCGTGGAGCCGTGATGATGCGAAATCAGCGACGGATTTCGTCTCCGGACCTCCGGCCATTGTACTCGGTAATGTATCCGCCGTTACAGTAATATATTACTTTTCACGAGTATACTCGGGATTGGCACTCCGGGTACTCGAGTACTTTTCACGAGTCTTCTCGGGATTGGCACTATATGAGTTTAAGAGAGCCTAGTTTGAATTATTTTCCGCAATTGGTCTGAAAGTCATTAGGATCAGCTGCTGTGTGTTATCATCTGGACTTTACTGATTAAAGGCTTCACACAGTAAACAATGCTGTGAGAAAACTCTATGCATTATGAGTCAGGGCTTGTCATGCCCCTATATTCTCCAGTTTCTTGAGGTTACTGCTAGTACAACACAGCTTATATCATTTGTCATTAGTTATTCATTTATAGTTTTTATTTTGAGGTGCCGGTTTTTCCAGTTGTATATATTCAATTGACAGCTGCAGAGGTGTGTGTGTGTGTGTGTGTGTGTGTGTTTGCTGTGTGCATGTGTGCATGTGAATGCTGCAGTCTTTGTTTGTAGAGAGCTTTCAAATGTGAGAAGAGGGGTTCCAAAGAAGCATCCTCAACCACGTTTTGTTGGGGTTATCAAACACAGAACGGGGTATATAGAACTTGAATAGAATATTGAACTTCATGCAACCCATACTCAAAAGGCACACTTCAGAACTGCAAATAATCACCATGAAAATCTTGGCTGGACTGGTGTCTGCAGTGCATGTGGTGTGCTTGGAGTAGAACTGGGCCTGTAGGTTATCATTTCTTTAGAACATGCTGATGTCATTGTATCCTGTGCTGCTCTAACACCTGAGGAGAGTTCCTACTCCATGTACAAGTGTACTCTGCTTAACCCTCCCCCTGCTCTTTTCAATTTCAATTCAATCTTTGTCAATGGAGTCAGTGAGACAGCGGCAACGTTATGCAACAGCCAGCCACAAGAAGCTGCTTCTCTTCTATTGTGCTGCTAGTGTGTGCAGATCACAGAGAAAGCGTAACAATAAACTAGCCTGCCTCTGTGTAGCCTCTTTGTAGTGATGTTTGTGTAATCCACTGCACCTCTCTCATATACCTGCCTGGTGACTCAGAGCAGTGGCTAAGATTACGCCTGCTACTCCTCTGCCCTAGTAATAATCGCAGGCTTACAGAACAGATTTTCATTTAAAAACGTGTTGACGTATGACAGTTAAATTAGCTGTAAACCAGCCTCCATTCCTACTGTATAGAGGTGCTACCTGTAGCAAGCCTAATCCTATTGCAAGAGACAAGAAGGTTCAAGGTTGCACTTAATTGTTACGTCTTTTGTACAGGTACATAAGAGTAAAACTTATTTGTTCGGCTTCCTTACAGACAATGCAGTGGTATATATAGAATAAAGCAGAACAACAGAAAACAACACATCGAAAGATAAAATAATAAGTAATAAGTAATAATGATGAATAATGATAGGAAAGAAATAGAGTGCAAAAGGCAAAAGAGCAAAGAGAATGAAAAAAGCATCCTCAGCTGTACATGTGCATAAAGTTTGGTGTATTGTATACACCAATGGCATTATTTCCCCGTAGTAGCTACTGTACTTTAACTTTTTGTAAACAACTTCACAGTGTGTTCTACAGTATGTGCAACAGGTTGGTACAATTAAAAACTTCACAGTTATAGTGGTGATCCCTGGGGGTCTATGACAGATTGTTGTCTACTTGAGGCATACCTTACACTAACAGGGACCCATTTGTGCACTAACCTTTAAACAAGTTTAGGTTAGCCTTCACATGATTATGTAACATTCTTTCCCTGAGTTCAGTGAATCTCCCCCTCGGTATTTACCTTTTATAAGGAACAATGCCTGTTGTAAGGCTATTTCATCAGGGGTTGGGGTTTTTTAGAAATATTTTCTCCTTAAATTATCATTGCAACTTCTGTCAATGTCACACATTGTGTTCAGTGAGGAGCAGTTGTATGATGGCACCAGCAAGGGAATCCCTCCCCTATGAGCCTGAATGTAATGAGATTTGGAGAGAACCCATTGCCAGTTCATCCAGTCCGTTCCACTCATGCTTGGCCCATGTGGGAAGCTCCCTGGTAGTGCTGCCTGGGAGTCAGTTGATTCTTGGATTGGTATGCAGCACTAAAGTCCACACTAAAAAGATCAAGATATCCCATTTGAAGGGTTTGTGCCAAGACTCCTCTTGTTTCCTATTTGTCTTTTACAGTTTAGAAAGTGGGTGTTGCTTGTGGTGCCAGGCTACAGGAGAGAAAAGAGGCATTCTTTACTGTTCTGTAGAGCTGTTGTCTGTTGGATAAAGCATTGCAAAATCCTGGGTCCGGACATGTTTCGCACAGCTAAATTGGTAACATCTCACTACTTAAATCTGAAAAGTAGGATATTGTTGGGTGTCTGCATCAGATCTGATGGAGGATGGTAAACAATCACACTTTCATGCTCATGGAATAGGTAGTTAGTGTGTGCGTACGCGAAAGAGAGAGGGAGAAAGTAGGAAGGAGAGACAGAAAGCACAACCCTCTCAGCCTCAGGCAACGGGTGGAGACTGCAGCAACTCCCTCCAGGCAGGAGTCTGACAAAGCTTTTCCTTATAACTCTACTCACACGCAGATGAAGAAGCAGAGGCGGACAGAGGGATTGACATATGAATAGGCAGCGCTTATGCACTGATCAACGCGAAGACTCCTCAGCTTGAACTGTCTGTCACTCAGAAGTGCGGGATGAGACCTGGCACATTGTATCTACTCTCATACTACGCTCCATTACTGATTTTCGGAGCTGCTGGAGAGGAGGTAGCTCAATAGCTCGGGTTAACAGGATGCATCTGGTTGTAGAGTCACCTCAGGAGGCTGTGATGAAGATGCTGCCCTATTTTGTGGAGAATGCTGTGTTAAACCAGCGGGAGATACGCCGCATGTGAGTTTAGCGCACAGAAACCACTCCAGTGGCTTATGTGAGATCAGTTGATCTAAAACTTAAGTAAACTGTATGCTCAGTACATTTTATTAAGCTAAGCTTCTGTTTGTTTTTTTATGATTCTGAAAGCCAAGGCACTGTTAAACCTTTTCGTTTTGCTGTTTTTACAGTTAAACTTCAAAGTGTCCTTCGAATGAATTACTTTAGTGCAAAATTAGCAAATATCTGCTTATGATTTGACGTCTCCTGATCATTTACACAGTAAACTTCAGAACTACTTAGAGCTGTAGTCAGACCAGTGAACTAGATCAGTAACTTAGGTCCTTGAGTTCTTTTGAGATATTGAATTGAAAAACAGTTGATTGAATGGGATATGATGCTTAGGACATGGTCTTTCCTTACTACTCTTCTGTATAACCTGATTTCTTTTTGCCAACTATGGCGAAGAGCCAGTGCTGAATGTCTTTGGACTGTAGGTACTGTAGGTTATAATCATGTGGAATCATTGCGGCTCTCTGGCAAGCCTTTCTGTCAGTCTTTGTTTGCCTTGATACCAGATGTATTTTTAGCTGTAGCGTTTGTGGAGAGGCTGATAGCAGGGTGCTGGAGGGTGAGAGACACCAGAGCTGAGCTGAGGCTATTTAATTAGGCTGTCTGACTATGGCCTTCAGAGTGGTGGCCACAGCTTTTTTACACCTCAGGAGAAATGCAAGTTTCACACATCCTGGCTCAGATCTCAACAGAATGAATTGTTTGCACAGATATCTTATCAGGTATCATGTTAAGTCCACCGAACCCAATGCTGGTCTACCAGCTGAAGCAGGTTGAATCATGACCAGTTGGTGTTTGCACACAATACTGTTTAGCCGAGTTTATATTGTCCAGACTATGTTTTTCTCTTGCTATTGCAGCTCTTGCCTCATAATATCCATCATCCCCTGACAGAGTAGCCGCCTCACATCCTCATACAGTACATCTCTTGCAGAGAGAATAGATAGAAGGAAAACTAACCAAATGTGAGACAAACGCTACCTGAGTAGCTACATTATGGTCACTGTGGAACCTTCTCTCTTTCTAGTGGGTTTGGGGGGAGTTTAGTGTGAGAAGCACAAGACAGGGACTGTTGTTCCCTATTTAGTCCAGTCAAGTCTGGCCAGAGAGGGGTAGTTTTGGGAACACATCTCATTCAGACTAAATAAGAAACTTCATTCATGTAGTGTTTAAAAACAAGTCACCCAGATACATCTGTTAAGACCTGGGATTTGCTGGCACACAGTACTGTTTGTGTTTCTGGTTGGGATTTGTTATGTTTCAATCTGTCATCACACCTGTGCTTTTTTTTTTTTTTTTTTTTAATGACGTCTTGGTTTGCCAGATTGATCGCACAGAATACTAAGAGTGTGTGTTCCACCTGCTGCCAGCCAGGTAGATTTATGAGCATGCCGATGTAGTGACTTTGTAAGAACAGTCAAACAGTTGGTGCAATAATAATTGGTGCAAGCTCAGGGGCAGGACCTCAGTTCCACTTTCACTGTAGTCTCTTCTTCTGGTGTCAGATTGCCCAGAAGCATATGAAACTTGAGAGGATTTTATTTACAAAGGCAGGTGTGAATAGCACACAGTAAAATCTGGAGTTTTAATTGATCTTTTTACATCCATTTCTACACTCTCAAGAGTTCCATTAAACTTCAGATTTTACTATGCAAAAGACGCATTTCTCAGGCATTAGAAACATTTGGTATCACAAACAACTGCAGTTGGGTCAATTATTTGGGTCTGCTGTCCATTAGGGCCCATCCAGCAGCAGACTCGACAAATCAAATCAGAATGCAGCTCATGCAGCACAAAAAAGGCCAGATAAGCATTCAGGCTGAAGCCTGATTTATCACTTCTGCAGAACCATGGGCCTCCCTCTCTATGGTGGCTGACAACTGGGCTTTCCCCAGTTGGCTGTCATGGTAATGTACTGGCAGCAGACACCCATGATTTATCCTCATCTCATTTGGTACTGCACCTCCGTATTGATACAGAATGCCATTTGTTTCACTTCTCAGCTACCACACAGTGCACCCTGAATTTTTTATGGAATGATGCTTCTAACAAACAGGTGGAACGCAGACCCATTTAGAGCTGATGTGCAGTGCTGAGGCCCTGCTGCAGTGTCTGATAGAGACTAGAGAGTACAGTTTAACACCCACCTGTCTCCTGTTTGTTTCACAGCCTGAGCGAGAGCTTCTTCATGGTGAAGGGGGCTGCACTCTTTCTACAGGGAAGCTGTGCTCAGGGCCAGAAAGTACATCCCCACCACAAACATGCAGGTAAGAACCACAAGGCATGACACTATCAAGTCCAAGCTGAAGTTGACACTGTTAGGCAAACCGCTATGAATACACTTGCTACTGAAGCAGTATTTTTGAGCTCATAAACCATGGTCACACAGTAGATATGTATTCTTACTTCATGGTTGAGTCACTGCAGCAAGAGCAATATAGCCGCTGAGTGAAAATGCTCAATTAACCTCCTCATTTCAGAAGTTTCATTTTTATTTGATCAAGGTTACTGTACTATTTTGTGTGTTTGTTTGATAGTTCTTATGTTCAGATGTTTGCTCCTGAGTGGAGCTGGGGGAAAGGTGCCCGGTTGATAGGCATGTTCCAGTCTTGTAGATTGAGCAGATTAGCAAGCAAGTGCTGTGCATGGTACAACTGTGGGGTGTGGGCAGACCTTATTTTCACAATCAAGAGAGGACATCAGTGTTTCTGTCCATACTGTATATCCACCCACCCTCTATGATAGCGTTAATGTGAATATAGTGAATAGACTGTAGTAGAAGGAAGGGATGTATACACCATGTGTTGAAGTTGGTTGTGGTGTAAAGAGCAACTTTTAGAAATGACTAACGGATAAAGAACACTGATGATTTGAGCCCCAGCAACTCCTCATACAGTTCATATAACTTAAAGCATGTGAATGAATGTGTGTCCGCTTGTGTAAGATTTGTGTTTGTTTTTTAAATTTAGTTTCAGAGAATTTAGTTGGCGGTTGCAGAAGTTTGCGTCACTGTCCTCTTGTTTAATCCATTTAAATACAAAATGGATTAAACAAGAGGACATTGAAGGTGCTATGCAGGCTGCAGTCTACTTCAAGTGATTACACATATGGTTAAATATATAGAGAAAGTGCATGCTGACTTTGGAAATCTCCTGGCCTAGGTCTGGTAATCGGAGGTCATTTTCAAAGCTACTGATAAATGTTCCAAACATACAGGCCTGGTCTGATTATCTAGTGGAACTGTGGGAAATCTGTATGCCAGCCACCAGCCAAATCCTCCTACTGTATGTCTATCAAGTCACCTGCTGGCAAGTTTGTCTTTTTTTTACCAGCCACGTTGGCAGGTAACCAGACAATTTGGAGGCCCTGTCCTACTTTGTTCTACAAACCTAGTTGGCAGGGAAAGCATTTGGGGAATTTACCAGCAGTCACTGTGGCCTTTAGTTAGGAAAGTTGATGTTGCAATTTGTAAATTACTGCATAGACAATGAGATCACTTGGACACGGCTTGCTTTTTACACGTTTTGCTCTATGACAGCTCTTATGACTTTAGATACCCCACCCGTTCAATCTCCACGTTTACACAATAAAGATCAAAACAGAAAACAATAAAGTGCCGTTGCGTTCTCACTTTTTATTCTGCGTTTACACGGAGATGCCAAAGCGATTGAAACTACTGTAGTGTGCTTGCTACAGTTGGTAGCCATGTAACGTGCTGCTGCCAGATAGACCAGTCACGCACCTGTAGAACCACTTCTGTTCAACTTCCTATCACAGCTGTTTGTTTACACCAATGTAATAGCATAGGCGACGTGAGCCAACGTGAACCATGATGTCATGTTATGCCATTTACCCCATATTGCACGTTGGAACTACTGTAAATGGACCCTTACAGGTCCATTTGGGTCATGTAATTGTAGATCTTCGACCTATTACATTAATTGCAATTGGGTTACTGACTTAATAAATCTGTGAATATGTTTGCACATCAAAGTAAACCCACTCCCACTTCCTAGAGAGGAAATATGTCCTGGTCCTGAGAAAATCATCCCAATTTACCTCCGTCTCTTCCCTGTTTCCCATCAGATTTGTTCATTGGTGTGACATCATGGATTACAAGCTCTGTCTTGTCACTGGGTATCGCCCATAGCAAATACTCACTAGTAAGGAGTTCATACATGGATGATAAGAATAATTTATTTCAAATCTCAAATTCAATGCTAATGTGCTTGCAATCAGTAAAAAACACTGACTCAACTGGCCTTAAGGTCAATTAATAGACCAGACGTACTGTAACATACATGGACTGGACTAGACTAAAATGATGCAGTAGCGATCCTCAGCATACGTCCATCGGGGCATTTTCTGTTAAGCACTTGTGCTTCATTTTCTGCTCGTAAAGCGCTTTGAGCTGCATTTCATGTCATGAAAGGTGCTAAAGTTTTATTATTATTATGTCCACGCAAGGCTCAGTATTTGTGTCTGTGCGTACCTAGTGACATTGTGGTGTCGCACAAACTCACAAAGCATGGCTCTGTATGATCGCAGTGAAAAGCTGTTTCCGCTCTTCTGTTTTTAAGACTTGAAAATAAGATGTAAAAAGTATTGATATGTAATGTGAAAACATGACTGTTGTTCTGCAAAGGAATCTATTGCATTTCTCAACAAACTATGGATATAGTGCTCTTACAAACAGCCAAAGTAGGAAATTCATCAACACAGTATTGAAACCAATAAGCCATATTATGAATAAATTATGAAAATAATCTGTAAACCTGCCCATACCTGGACTGTCCACACAATGTTTGTGCCCTGCACTTTCAGACATCCTTAACAGATATGTCTGTATAGACTTCTGTTTCTGGTTATGGCAGATGGCCATTTACCAGTCTGCCTCAGAGCTCGACTGGCTGGGAAGAACACCTATAGCCTCCAGCTGTTGTTATCCAGAACAGATGCCAACTTGGCTGTCGAGTTAGGTATAGATATTTGAGCTAAACCCCTGTATGCACTCAAGTGCTTTAAAATATTTTGACAGGCATTGTGGTTCATTGGAACCCCCTTCGATTCACAATTGCTTACATGATGGGGTTAAGACTGCTTTTCAGTCTGACCTACTTGGGATCTGAGATTGGAAACGGTTTGAAAACAACTGACGGATTGTAGTTGAGGGTCATATGAACCGGTGTTCATGGAATGGTTAATGAAATGCTATCAAGGCATAATAGTATCCCTGTACTTAAAGTAGGGTCCCATACATTGCATTAAAATCCAACTCCAGGCGTATTCTAACAGGATAAATCAATCTAGCGCGTGCAACTAAGCCAACAGTGAGGAGAGCACTTGGATCATGCCTGCCTCATTGATAGCGCTCCTGTTGCTGTCAATGGGAACATTGTGAAGTCCCTGATGCTAAACGTTCAATGAGTTTCTTTTTGTATTTTGTGAATGTGATTGTGCACATACTTCTGAAAATTGTGAAACTAAAATATTTCCATAATAATAATAATCTGTTAAATGTATGCATGAAAACGATGAGAAACTACTGTGTCACTGGGTGCAGAAAGGAGCATGTCCAGGTAGATGGCTTGGCTTGGTACTGTGCTGAAAGCAGTAATTAAAACCACCTAGGAGGGCATTCGTTCTTACCTGTTGTGACACACTGAAGCATACTTGGCTCTAGGGCTGTCACGATGTGACATTTTACATGACGATTAATTGTCACTCAAATGGTTGGCGATTAACGATTTAATTGTGTTTTTGACGTTGATAATTACATTTCTGTTTGGCTTTTAGGCTTTGAAGCTGCACATGGCAATCATGACACATAACCATACAAAAGAATTACTGACATATTTGACAACTTTATACTTAAAAAATAACATTGATAGTGGAAATAGCCGATCTAGATCTGCTATTTCCACTATTTTTTGACATTTTTTCTAAATATATGAACATTTTTCAACATGGAAACGATTATGGCGATTATGAAAAATAATCACGATTATTTCAAAAAAATCACGATTAGACGATTATGTAGTAATTGTGACAGCCCTACTTGGCTCCCTCTCTGAGTCTCTAGTTGTTACCGTATTCCACAGCCCTTGTTCTCACCCCACTTTTTGGGTTAATTTACCTTCACAGAAGACACCAAGAACTGCCAACAGAACACAGGAGGAAGTGTTTTGTTATGGTATCATGGTTAACCATGTAATTTGAGGAGGATCCGTTCATTAGCGCAAAGAAGGAAAATGTATTGTCAGTTCATTGTGAAACATTATATTGATGACGCACTTCAGCTGATTAAGTCAAGGAAGCCTTATATGATTAGGCTGTATTGATGGAGCCAATGTGAGAGCCTCAAGTATGCACGTTGACATCCAGTAGCAAACACGCAGACATTTTTCACTCAATGTCACTGTTCATACATATTTGACAATATATGGATATTGAATATTGGCTACGGTAATCTACTGATCGACAGGCAACAGGTTTTAATCACACACTACAAGATAACATGTGCCCACAGTCCATGTACAGACTAGTGCAGATCTTGAATATTTTGACTTTAACACCAGGGAGCACTCTTGTCTCACTATTTTAACTAAGCCAGATTTGGAGGGACAGCGAGTGCATTCTCCGGCAGTGCATTGTTCCCGACGTCTGATTAGTCCGACTGTACCTAACCCTGACCTTAACCCGAACCTCAGTCAAAACTATGCCTAAACCTAACCTCAACTCTAACCTCAGTATGCCTAAACCTAACCACCGTCGGACTAATGTGAGACGGCGTGCCTCTGTCACAGTAAACTTTCCACTGCCGGTCCGTGCGGTGATACTGCCGCTCTGTGCGGCGGTACCTGCGGCAGTTACCGGCGAAGCCGCGCGACTGCCGGTCCCCGTGCGGCGGTGCCCTGCCGGAGAATGTACTCGCTCCTTCTGCAGATTAGAGCAGAGCATTAAATGTCTTGCCATTCAGCAGTTAATCTCACATATAATATGCCAGTAATATAGGCTGGATCTCATTTGGTTTGAAGTTGAGATTAATTGGCAATATGACTACATCGTTTTATAATCACATTAAACAATGTTGTAAGATGATATTGAATCGCCACACAGCTGTTGTCATGGATCTGTTTGTTTGTCTCTCAACAGGCGACTTACCTCAGCACCTGCAAGTGATGATAAACATTCTTCGTTCTGAAGACAGAATCAAACTGGTGAGAGATGACACACACACACACATACACACGTACGCACACACACAGAATCAAGGTCAGTGAGTAACAACCTGGCACCCTGGCATAGCACACTTTCTGAATGCATTTTATTGTGTACTTAAGACTCTCATTTGCTCGCTATAATTATTAGCTCATGAAGACATGTTTGAACACACAGAGTAGCATTACCAAATGTTTCCATGGATGTGTGTTAAACAGTGTGTGTTAGTTTAGTGTTTGTAAGGGTTATGTTATCTGCCAGGATGCTCACATTTGAGGACTTAATTGCCACACTATAGTACCTTTGCACAATAAGAGGGACATACCATACAGTACTGACCAGCTGTCTGTGAGGGCACTAGAAAGTTACTTTGTTTGAATGAACTCCATGTGTTTAGCTGAGAGAAATAGATGGTTAGTAATTGACGCTATATTGTCACATGTTTTTGCATCTGGCACAAGTCCAACTGATAGGGATGGTATCAATATACCGTATTACAGGGGTCTTCAACAGGGGGTCCGGGACCCCTAGGGGGTCCTCAGAGTTACTACAGGGGGTCCTCCAAATCTTTGTGTGATGGAAAACTTTTTTCTCCTTTTTTATATTAAAGGGATATTACACTTTCAAAGTCATTTTATCGTCTAATCAGGCTTTTATGAACACCCTGAACAGTTTTTAATTTGCTTGATTCAATATTTAGATATTTGATGTAAATGTTACCAGGCCCGACACGCCCAGGCCCTCTCCACATACACACCCATTGTAACTTCAAACTCCATTTTAACCATGATAGATTCATTAAAAACACCCGTTGTTTTTTCTGTTGACTCATACTACCCTCCTAATACGTGAGCAGGCCGTGTTTTTTCGATAACTTTTTTCATTAATTTTTAATAATTATTTGGGAAAATGAAAAATATTTAATACAAAAATGGATTATTAAAAATAAATGAAAAAAGTTATCGAAAAAACACGGCCTGCTCACGTATTAGGAGGGTAGTTTGAGTCACCAGAAAAAATAATGGTTGTTTTTAATGAATTTATCACGGTTAAAATGGAGTTTGAAGTTACAATGGGTGTGTATGTGGAGAGGGCCTGGGCGTGTCGGGCCTGGTAACATTTACATCAAATATCTAAATATTGAATCAAGCAAATTAAAAACTGTTCAGGGTGTTCATAAAAGCCTGATTAGACGATAAAATGACTTTGAAAGTGTAATATCCCTTTAACCACTTGAACCCTAGCGTCCATATTCTGAGAACTTTAGCCAAAAATATCAGATCTACAAGCTCACAACGCCTTGCGCTGCGAGTACGGAGTGAAAGGTCACATTTATTATTTATTGACGGTTCAAGTGGTTAAATATCTGAAAACACAAATTGACATGAATCCAAAATACACTGATGATCGTGCTGTCAAACAATTAAACTAAATATGGAATCTATGAAAAAGTTGTGGGGGTCCCTTTTTCATCTCTCTCTCAACTAAGGGGTCCTTGGTCTGAAAACGTTGAAGACCCCTGCCTAAAATCAGTGTAGTGGTGAACTGGCAGGTAACATGTGGCCTATCTTGCTTCCAGGCAGTGCGGTTGGAGAGTGCGTGGTCAGACCGTGTGCGCTACATGGTGGTGGTTTACACCAGCGGGCGACAGGACACAGAGGAAAACATCCTGCTGGGAATGGACTTCAACAACAAGGACAGGTATGAACATGTGGTTCTACAACCGGTAGGAATTCACCTGACCTGCTTGTCAGACCAGCAAATATATGTTCAAAGGGACTAATATTGAAAGAAAATAATATATAATGTATACTAGTAAGACACCTCAGGGCGACATGCGAGGTCGCGCCAATTCTTGGCCATCTGGCAAGTGATGTATATTGGACCAGTTACCCATATATGGAGACCCCTGCATGATAGTCAACAATGTGATGTCAGATCATGCCCATATATGGACATTACCAAATATGGGCATTCCCAGATATGCGCTTAATATTGATGACATCGGGACAGGGATCTCCATATATGGGCATAAAACGGACAAGGACGTAATTAATTTGCAAGTGTGACTTGTGAAGACATCAGCGATCTCCTTATATGGGCATAAAAGGGACATCAAGCCAGAGCGTGATGTCAGAGCGGCAAACCCATTCTGTTGAGAGTGGTTCCCCTGATATCACAGTGACATCAGAGCATGATGTCGACAATCAGAGCCCAGAGAACCACAGTGTCAGTGTGACAGATACTCAGAAAAGCTGTGACCGTTTTCATAGTAAACTTGACCTAAGGTTGCAATAATGTGATTCTTAATCACTTAGTCTTGGTGCATTTTTGGGCTTTGTGCGCTGTCCACGTAAGTCCTGGAGTTTATCTGGATACGACACCGGTCTCTACACTCTATTGAACTAGACAATATAGTCATTGTATTTTAAAAACATATTTGTGATTTGTAGACAGCAAAGTAATTGTATTTTAAAAACATGTTTGTGATTGAGTGCACCTGTGTCATCTTAGACTTACAGTTCAGACATTTGTCGGGTATTAAGTCTGGACATGATCCAACAGTGTATTTGTTTGAGGTTTTATACCCAGGTGAACTTTGTTCCGTCGTATTGTTATCACCTTGTCAAAAGAAATTCCCTGCAAGGTTCTAGGAAGTTGTTCCATTAATTATAAAAGCATTCCCAGTGGAGCAGTTGCAGAATTACACATGATCACAAGTGCCATATTTGTCACAAGTGTGCATATACCGCTCTGATTTCTAGTTTTTGCTCAACAATTTGTTAATGATGTCCTGGGCTTTCCCAGACAATATGAATATCATAGCTTGTAGCTATTTCTAAACTTTAATTCTGGGCAGGTTTCCACTATAGTCTACTTTCTGAATGTGTCTTCCTCATTGCAATTGAGCAATTTCAGAGAAACACAGATGTTTTGTATTATTCTTTATTTATTTATTATATTTTTTTTCCAGCAAAAGCTGTTCCATAGGCATGGTGCTACCTCTGTGGAGTGATACAAAGATTCATCTGGACGGAGATGGGTAAGTTCCCTCTGTCACCATAACCTCCTACCGTCAGGACACAGTCACGAGACCTAGTGTGAACTGTGAATATACTGAAATATGAAGATACAGATTATATTTTATGTTGGTTTACTACATGACACCGATTGAACTATTGTAGACCTGTTCTTCTCCAGGGAATGATCGTCTGTTTTATTTTCTCTCCAGGGGGTTTACAGTGAACACAGCAGGTCGGACTCATGTCTTCAAACCTGTGTCAGTACAGGCAATGTGGTGAGTAACAATCAACCTATGGAGCCACGCTGGCACCGTACAAATTATACAGGGTAATAAATCAGTCGCACGTGACGATAAATCTTCTGACTGCACATGACAGGCATTTGCACCACAACATTTCCAAAGACCAGTCAGTTGAGGCAGTGCAGACCCTTTCTGCCACCTGCTGGTACAAGTTGGCATAGACTTAAAGCTTTGGTAAAGGTTTAGGTTGTGTGAGTTACCTAGCCATGATGTAACTGAAAATATTGGTTAGATATCTTAAAAAGGAGCTATAGTCAACTTTTTCATTGTAGGGCCGACACTTTGTTTACATCCTAGTCTATAGACTAGAATGTAAACCAGTAAGACTCCCTAATCGGGAGATAAGCGACCGTTGGTCGCTTATCTCCACAAATAGGCCAAAAGTTTGTTTTACCAATTATTACACTCTATGTGAACATTTACATCAACAAATCCCAAGTACTATGCAGAACGACCCATTTCAAGTTTTTAATGTACAACAATATTTAGAAAATAGGTCTACAAGCTGACAGTCCTCGTCCCTTATATTCCCATAGGTTATATGGAGATCTCAGTGTTTGTCAGTCCTTGTTCATTTATGCCCATATATGGACATCTCTATATCTACTGTAACAGTCCTTGTCCCTTTATGCCCATATATGGAGATCTCTTAACTGTAAGTCCTTGTCCCTTTTATGCCCATATATGGATATTCCTGATGTCATCAGTATATGAACATATATGGGCTTTCTGATATGCCCATATATGGAGATCTCTTAACTGTAAGCCCTTGTCCCTTTTATGCCCATATATGGATATCCCTGATGTCATCCGTATATGCCCATATATGGGCTTTCTAATATGCCCATATATGGAGATCTCTGTATCTCCATATATGGGTATAAAAGGATACTTCAGGTCTGACATCAGGTTTGTTTATATTGGGTTGCTAGGTTTGACATCACAAACTCTATGGGCCATCTGACCTAGAAATCTATATTTGGGCATAGATGACTCATCGTGACCTCATCACACGTCGACCGCACGTGTGACGTGCGGTCGACCGCACGTGTGACCGACGGACGGCCGGTGGAGGTTTTCATACTAAACTGCGACCTTACGGTCGCAACAAAGTGTCGGTCTGACAATGGCCAAAATGATTATTTCATCATTATTTTACGCTGTTTGTGGTCATTTTTGAATAGAAACAGATATATATAGCTTATTTTTTATAAAATATTTTCGAAACATTATTTTTATTTTAGCATCCGTTTTTCAAGAAAAAGTTGACAATAGCTCCTTTAAATAGTTGCTCCATAGATATAAATAAATAAATAAATAAATTCTTCCCATTGGATTCTGCCAATAATAAAATTACAAAACCTGACCCCACGTTTCTTTTCCATCTGTCTACAATGATTAGTAAAGCTGCCATTGTTGTCGAAATTAAGTATACGGTACCTATTGGATCTTCTTACTAATTCAAATTGTAATCAAGTTTAAAAAAACATTTCAGAATCTGCTTTGATCTCATGGTGCTAAAATCAATGTTCTTCTAAGCAATCTGAGCCTCTGACCTCTACCAAAGTTTAATTATGCTTAAGAATACACATAACAATTATAAATCTTAAAAAAGAAAATACCACCATGAATGAATTATAAACGCATCGACTCTGACCATTAATCTTTAACATACAATCTCAATGTAGGTCAGCGTTGCAGGTCCTGCATAAGGCGTGCGAGGTGTCACGCAGGTACAACTACTTCCCAGGGGGGATGGCCCTCACCTGGATAGGCTACTATGAGAGCTGTATTGCTTCAGAGCAGAGCTGTATCAATGAGTGGAATGCCATGAAGGATTTGGAGACCACTCGGCCTGACTCGCCAACCATGTTTGTTGGGTCAGTTGACGTAAATTGGCTCTGAAGCAGAGTATATCATTCACACATACAACAAATGTACTGATTTATTAAATGGCCATGTTTGTGTGAATGCTGTTTAATTGTAGGTCTCTAACAAGACTTGTTATCTTTGGTAGGCCTTCAGAACGAGAGAGGACAGAGTGCCTTATCAAAGCCAAACTCAGAAGCCTCATGATGTGCCAGGATCTGGAGAATGTCACCTCCAAACAGGTGAAAAGAAAACATATTCAAGAATATTCTTTTCCCCAATCAAAGTTAGATCAAATGAAACACATTGAATGGTAGTTAGTTGATGAAGATATTAATATAATAATTTTGAGCACAACCCATTTCTTTTTGTGGCCATCTGGCCATTGACTGACACATGGTATTACTTGAGATCACTGCTGACCATTTCCCAAATCATGCCCTATTTGTTTGATTTTCAAGGAAACCATTGGTTTCTATTCATTTCAGTACAGTATGAAACACTGAACCTTTTTGTAAATTAAGTCACGTTTCAATGGAGAAAATGTGAACAAAGGCGATATCTAAAAAATAAATCCATTAACAGGAAAATGGTCTGTTAATGTACATTATATGGCTATGGCTGTGAATAGACAAGGACATGTAGGCAGTATGGTCTTTGTAAGAGTATTACTTTTTGAGCCTCTAAAATAACATAGTGTCTGCGATCTAATGCTTTTCCCAGATCCGTACAGAGCTTGAGAAGCACATGAACTGTAACCTGAACGAGTACAAAGAGTTCATCGACAACGAGATGCTACTGATCCTGGGTCAGATGGACAAGGCCTCACTCATTTTTGACCATCTGTACTTGGTAAGACGCCTCATGTCACCTCGTACATCTGCTGAAGCATTTACACTATGGTTTACTGTGAAAGGTTTTAGACTTGGACTCTTGTCCTGGTGAGCTCAGTGAATGTCCGGTGTCTGACTAATGTTGCTTGTGAACCTTTATTCTTTTTCTAAGTGGGTGAAAATCTGCAGAGTATAAACAGCACTTTCATGTCATTTGTTGGCAGGGATCAGAATGGAATGCCTCCAATTTGGAAGAGCTACAAGAGACAGGGTAATTATTTTGCAATTACAGAGGCGCTAAGATAGAGCAACCTCGTTCAAAACATCTTTCACTGCGTTTTGTTCAACTAGAAATGTTGATGGAAAAGTGTCCAGTAACACTGTCTTTCCTCCCCAGGGTGGGCTATATACTCAATGTCACCAGGGAGATTGACAACTTCTTTCCAGGCACATTCAGTTATCACAACATACGCGTCTATGATGAGGAGGCCACTGACCTGCTGGCTCACTGGAATGACACATACAACTTCATTGTTAAAGCAAAGTGAGTCGTTAACGCCACAGAGGTCAATAAGTCACTGCATGTTATGCATGTTTTAGAGACACGTCGTCATCACTGGAGACAGATATGCCATTCTTTTATGCTGACTGCCAAATCAGTGAAATCTTATTTCCTATGTTTCCTCCTTCGCAAACAACTAGATCATAACAGAGAAGGTATTACCTAATATTATCTACTGGCGAAGGACATAGAAACAGACTATAGTTACACTATAGTTACAATTATGTTACCACAATGTAGCTAGTAGTCTTGACAAGTGCCGCCCACTATTCATTCACATTTTACGGACTATTGCGGTAATCTATAAACCACTTGTTATTTTGATTTATCCTGAATAGGAAGAACCACTCCAAGTGTCTGGTCCACTGCAAGATGGGTGTCAGTCGGTCTGCCTCCACAGTTATTGCCTATGCCATGAAAGAGTTTGGCTGGTCACTAGAGAAGGCCTACAACTTTGTTAAGGAGAAGAGGAGCATCACACGACCAAATGCAAGCTTTATGAGACAGCTAGCAGAGTACGAGGGAATCCTGGATGCTAGGTACAGAACCCTCTAAAGTGTGTGTGTGTGTGTGTGTGTGTGTGTGTGTGTGTGTGTGTGTGTGTGTGTGTGTGTGTGTGTGTGTGTGTGTGTGTGTGTGTGTGTGTGTGTGTGTGTGTGTGTGTGACACAGCCTTGCATTCTTTTTAGTTGGCTTTCTCATTTGAATGTCTTTTGCCCTCATCCTCTCCATTTTGCTGTGTCTCAGTAAACAGCGTCACAACAAGCTGTGGCGTCCGGACCCAGACTGTGAAATGGCGGAGGGGCAACAGGGGATGACACATTGTTGTGTAGGGGAGGAGACAGGCACCCCAGAGCCAGGCATGTCTCCTTGCTGTGAGGAAGCTCTGACCGACAAGGGGGCAGCATGCCTCACCCCGCACAGGACTGTTGCATTGGAGGTAGACCCCGCCTACAACAACTATTACTTCCGCCGGCTTTCTGACTCTGCCCTGGACAGTGAGCCATCGACACCTGTGCGTGGCCCTCCGCTCCTGAACATGGATAAAGTCTTCATCGAGATAGAGGATGTGGAGCGGGATGCCCTGCTAGATGACGAGGCCTTCGAGGGGCGTGAAGGCCTGCCGCCTCCCCACTTTGCTCCATCCGGGGAGGGCACAGCTGCTCAGACCTGCTGCCGTGGTCCAGAACCCCTGGAGGAGCTGCGCCTGAGGCTGGAGTTCAGCACCGTGGAGGAAGAGGACGAGGAGGAGGTGCAGAAAGAGGAGGCTGAGATGGAGGTGTTCATGCAGCCTGATGGAGGAGGCGGGGGTGACGGTGATGACGCAGAAGAATTGGTTGACACAGAGAGTAACGGGATGGACCTGGCAACACTGAATGAGAACTGCAACAATAACAACCACTTGAGCAGGCCGCACAACCTCAATGTAAGTTTTGGGCAGCAGGGGCAGTATGTGGTGCTGGATTATGCAAGTAGTTAAAGATCCACATTGTAGCTTTTTTCAAGTCACGGAAATACCATAGTGGTATTTCAGTTTGTAGGAATTTCACTTCACTGCTCCATTCTTCTCTGTGTGTTTAGGAAACTGCCTCTTCAAACACTCAGCTGGTTGATCCCTGTCTGCTTGCTCGCTGGGACTGTCAGTTGAGGCAGCAAGAAGGGCCTTCGCTTCTGGTCACTGAACTTTGCCTTAACACCGACCCTGCTTCCATTGAGCCCCCTGGTTCTTCATACCCACTCTCTTCCACCCCAGATGTTCTGCATTCCTCTGGGCAGCTGCTGAAACCATGTAGCCCTAGTGCCAACTGTGCCATCTCCCCTTCCATGGACGTAGCTGACACTGACCGAAAGGATCAGCTGGTAGAGGGTGAGAAGGAGACTCTGCCGTCTCCAGGGGCTTCAGAGGATCTCCCTGAGTTGATGAGTTTGGTTCTGGAGGAAGAAAAGCCTGTGTTGACATGCTACCTTGGCCTGCAGCAGGAGATGCTAATGCAGCTTCAGAGGTCTGGGCTTGTACGTCGCCGGGCAGAGAAACTGGAGAGACTATCAGGTTCATCCCAGGAGGGCCTTCCCTCTTCGCGGCATTTTCACTCCTGTTGCAGGCCCAAGTATAGCTCTGTTTACACCGAGGAGGAAGAGGAGTTCTCAGTCTTACCTGGCGACTTCACTAAAGCTTCCACACTGTGCCAGTTACGCCTCGAGCCACTGGTGGTGCCACCTACCAATGAGGCCTTGCTGGGTATTATGGGGTCTGGGTTGCTGACGCCCACCTCCTCACCTCATGGCTCCACTTTGACACGTAGCTCCAGCAGTGACAGCCTGCGTAGCGTGCGGGGGAAACCCGGCTTAGTACGTCAAAGGGCCCAAGAGATCGAGGCACGCATGCGCCTAGCGGGCCTCACTGTACCCTCCAGACTCAAACGCTCTAACTCACTCGCCAAGCTGGGGAGCCTCAACTTCTCCTCTGAGGACCTATGTTCAGCCTGCTCCTCAGACGCAGGCACTATCCTGCTCCTCTCCCTGTCCCCAGATCCAGACCCTGGCCTAGATTGGGACTGCCACACCATCCCTGCCCAGCCTCGGCCAGGCAGGGACCTGCACAGCCCAGAGAGAGCACGGGCCCAGGAGCCGAGAAGCTGACAGGAAGGATGGAGGTACACTCCTCCACCCCCATCCACCATCCCTCCCTCTGGTGAGCTGGAGGGGATCAGACAGATTCTGGAAAGGGGAGAGATGTCTCATGAAATGGATGAAAAATATGTGTGTGCCAATACAATTGGCTTGTTGAATAAAGGAGCCTGCAGAATACGTATGCCAACCTTTGTTATGAAGTGTTTAGTATAGTGCCCATCAACACCCTCCTTTGCCACTTTGTTTCTGATACTGCTGCTTACTGTGAGGAGGGTCATATTGCTGTATCTGTCAAGTATGTAAGCCATCAATTCACCTCTACCTTGGTTTGATCATGGACACTAAAGTGCCTTACCCGAGAGCGCAGAGGCACAGAGCTGTGTGTAAGGCAAGGACTATGATGGGGTAAAATCCTTAACTTTACAGTCTTTTACACTCTTACTATGACCTCGTATTTACCAAATGATGGTGTGGTATTCATTGGTACTATCATTACCTGTCTGGTACAAAGTGGTATATTCATGATAAACTTGAGTCATTCAGTTGAAATGCGGTGGAAAGCAAAGTATTTGTAAATTGGTTTACCACACAATATATCTGACTAGATGGTAGAGTGGTAGATTGTAAAATAAAGGGTTACCTCATGGTACATACATAGAGTTGTTTCTCAACTCAACACTGGTTTAGAATTTCAATTCAGTTCTTATTGAATTCACAAATAAGCTATATAAAGGCAAATATGAATTTTACAGAAATACATTTTAAACCCATAATGCAAAGTTATTCATAATGCATGAATGCAATAGCGTATGAGTCTTTGGGTGAACAGGATAAGAGTGAAGAGAGAAGGTTTTATCTTCTTACAAGAGTGTTTAGGGGTGAGTCAAAGTTGTGTATGTATGGTTTTCCTTTTTGTTTGCACTACCTGTAATGAGTTGATGCTAGTACAAAAGCTATTTTCCAATATAACACTAATACAATGTTATTGACCTCATTATTCCCTACTTCTACTGTGTTATTGGGAAGAGCAGGGTGAGGGGTCACATTGCATGGCTTGAAATCATCTTACAATGCGAGAGCACCTCTGGTGACAGACTTTAGGTCATCAAATCAAATAATGTGAAACCTTTACGTTTTTTTCTCGCCCAGACTTATGCATTCGGAACATTTTATAGTATAGAAAACAAAAAACAGAATATTCCATACTCTACTGAATCTTCTATGTCTTATATTTTTATGTTCACGAGCATTGCCAAGGTTTAAAACTCATATGTGCTCATTGAAATGTGGAAGACCAAAGTTCTATGGCTGTCTCAACAAATTGGATACACCACTGAAGCTGTATAAAACTTGTGAGTCATAATGTCAATCATATACGGTATTTAAACGCTGTAACATCTTGTTTGCACCTTTTGAAAGAAACAGGCGAGACAGTGGAGTATCATAGCTGTCATGTTTTTGCTCATATCGTCAATGAAATTCACAGCTGTTGTCAAGCTGATGTGACAAGTTACTTTACAGTTTTTGTAACCATTTTCTTTTTATATTTAATTATGCAGTAACTTCTTTTTACTGTACATTTGCTGTAGTTTGAATGCATATTGCACTTTTTATGTTTGTTAAAATGTACTGTATGTGTTTATTATGAAAATAAAATGTCTTTCATATTATGATCCCTGTTTATAATTTAACCAAATCCATTTGTTAATCAGCCTGTGCACAGTAGTATACAGTAACACATTTTGTTCATATAAGTCTTTTACTCATTTATACGTACTGTATATTTTTGACAATTGGGTCCATTAATGTTGAGTGCTGTTAAACTGTATGAAGACGAGGAGAACTTGTGCTTTTACTGAACTATAGGGAATGGATCGCATTGTATTTTGAGATTATTATTTTTTTTCTTGTACTACACTACATGTCATATAGTAGTTGCATTGATTTGCATACTGAGCAGTGAGCAATGTCCTGATGACTACTAACTGTATTGTAAGATGTAATTCTCAATATCAAGTAACATTGCAAAACAATTCTTCAGTCATGATGGCCAAGACCTGCTTGATGGTCTACCTCCTCAAATAGCATTACATCATAATACCCCTACCTGTAGCCTATACCATGGCAACAAAGGGTTTTCTAACAGTCAAGTTATATACTTTACAATTTGTCTGCCCATCCTTGTTTGCATTACCTCAATGAAACACTTTAAGTGTTGTGGTGTGTGTGTGTGTGTGTGTGTGTGTGTGTGAGAGGGAGAGAAAGAGACTACGTCAATAGCTATGTTAATGTAAATATATACAGAAACAAAGATAGGATGGTTTTATTAAACCTCGTCTTTACCAAATGATGGTGTGGTTCATTGGTACTATCATAACCTGTCTGGTACAAAGCGGTACATTGATGAATTTGAGTCAGTCAGTTTAAATGTGTTCAGTGATGGACATTCCTAATTGATGCACAAACTGGATCGATCAGAACCCAAACTTGGGTTGCGAGAGATATCTATTTGGTTGTGGAGTTGGTCATGACAATGATGGATCAGTATTATTTCCTGTCATTGCTGAAAATGTTTGTCCAACACTGGGTTAAATGGAACTATTATCATCCTATATGAATAACAGGTAGAGGTCTATTAAACAATTTTAATGTCTCTGAGGTCAAATAAGAGACGTATTCACTATTCAGAGGCTCTTCTGAATCTTTGGCTTGTATTGGACAGTGTGTGTGGGTAGGTTGACTGCCATACTCTTAGAATAGTTTTTCAGATAGCTGATATCTGGAGTAAGCTTTGCTGATGATTTACAACAATGCAATGTTAGTGCCATATCACTCTTAATAAACAAATAGACACTAGTTTCCAGTAGAATAATTTCAGTGAACACTAGCTACCTGCATGTATAGTCAGCACAGTAACCCCTCATCTACACCAACAGGCTGTGGGCTGAGCCCCCCCTCCCCTTCTTCTGCCGATGGTGCTGGTGAATTCTTGGCTGCACATGCCTTTGTTTTATTATCAGAGCAAGTATCCTGTTTTGGGTGTTACTATAGAGACTGAGGTAAAAACAGAAATTTCTCAGCTATTGTTCGTGTCAATTACACTAGCAGTCCTCCTGGCTAGACGAGCCCAGGATGGTTATGATTTATTTTATTTACAACGGAGGAGAGTAACTCAACCTCTAACACAGCCACACTCCTCTAACATTCCTCTACTTGCTGCTTATCTGAAGGTTTTCTGGCATGACTTTCTGTGTACAGGCCATGGCATTGGCATGTGAACCGTGGTGGGTAGGAAGGAAAGCATACAATTCCTCACCTTCACTCTGACGGAGTTATGGAATTATAGTGTCTGGCGCTACTTTGGTCATAGTTGCATGGATGCAGTTTCATTCCCCTCTGTCTGAGGTGGTGGGTAAAAGTGTTCTACGCAAAAAAATTAAAATAAAACTCATACACAAAACACAATCGCTTTTCTTCCCTAATGAATATGAACAAAATATTCAGGTGGAGTTTTCTATGTTTTTTTCACACAGTAGAAAGTAAACCCACTAGTCAGAGCTCTCTCTGATTGTATTAGTCAAATGTGCTGTGACATCACATGGCTGGAATATAAGGCTCCCATTGCTTCTGCAATTGAGGGAGGACTGGACATCACCAAACAACCAACAAAGAGCACTCTGTCGATCCTGGGAGAGCAATCGGGTGGAAGACGTCTTACCGGTGAGTGTCAGCCCTGATAGAACTGGACAGAATAGGACGGGTCGGTACAATATATGTAAGTAGAGTAGTGTTGTATGCCAGGCCTAAATGACTATCTTTCATGTCAATTAGAGTTATCAGGGTCGCCAGAATAAGTTGGTTGTCTACTTTTATGTAAAGATTTGAACAACTTTTCCCCCAAGGTTTCTTGGTTTGGTTGGCTGAAATTCCTGCATGTCTGTGAATGTTGAAACAGCAGAGCACAAGTTGATCAAGTGATCAGCCTTATGCAGACAGGGAGGAGGATGCCATACAATGGTCTAGTTGTAAACAGGGATGGGATCCCCAAAGGGCAAAGGATTGTCACGTCAACATGAAGTTGGGATGCAGTTTGAGGACAGGTGATGAGTTCACATGATTTGTTGGTTACTTTGCATGGGAGTGCTCAGAAACAGTACTGTATTTTTAAGTTTAATGTAGGTAATAACATTGTTGTTGATTCTTAGATTTTGTAAGTTCTACGCACAGTTATGGCAGGGTGCTAGTTAGATAACATGAGCTAATGTCTCTGGTGAATGTTCAGTCCTGTCAGATGATAAGACAGCCATATGTTGTAACACAGAGGCAGTATGAGGCCATCGACAGGAAGCAGACGCCTGCTCCTGATCATTGTTCATTGTACTTCACCATCTACTCTGCTTACCACTGCAGTTCAGTGGGACAGTGTAAGCTCAGGCGCTTGACAAAACAGCCATAATCTCATGTGATATTATGTCACTCTACATTATGTCCATTGATGCTTGAAGGTATCTCCAACTTTGCTCACATTCAGGAAACGGTCCAATGGTAGGTTAATAAGGCAATATCATCATGGTCTACTATTTCTCAGTTAAGTGGCCCATGGACCACTAGTGGTATAATACAGGCGGCATGATTACAGGGGGTCCATTGGAAAATGTTTTAAAATTATAAAAATGTTTATCTATTGTACCTTGTGTATGTAATGTTTAAATAATATAATCTGTGACATATTTTAGCTTGTAGGCTACTTCAGGTGTAGCCTCGGGAACCCAGGCTTTTATTTTGGCGATCGGAAAAAATAAAATACTTCAGGTGCTTCATTCAGATAATTAATGTAAATGTTTAAAATTATTTTTAAGAAAAAAATATAGGACTATTATACTATATACTATATAGTCCTTGAGGATTCAAAAGTGCAACAAAGGTTGAGAGAAACTGGTATACAAATGGTAGTCCTACTACTACTACCGTTACTTCTACTACTACTAATGATTATTACTACTACTACTACTACTACTACTACTACTACTACTACTACTACTACTACTGCTACTATTATTTTATGATTATTATCATTATAGAATGATCAGATTGAATGGCAGTTGAAGCAACATTTTCTAGGGAAAAAGAAAAACTTTAAGGCCACTACTTCATAAATCATACTGTATTCCAATTACTATATATTCCAATTACTATTAAGTAACTAATAAGTAAAATAGCAGCAAAATAGTTTCTTTTTAAAATCTGCATGGGTAAAATGTTTCAGAAAGAGCTGCATAAAACCTCATTAACAAATATACTTTATGTCTTTGGATTGGATATTTGATCACAACATTTCTCTGTTTTCTAAGAATGAGAGAGAGAAAGAGAGAGCCCTTGATGATTTTTTAATTTGATTTTGGTCAAAGAAATACAAGTAATCATAATACTTAAACCCCGAATAAACACATAAAAGTGGAATGAAACGCTTGTTTCCAATGTGGTCTTGACTTGCAGTGAGCTTGTAGGAAAACTTGTGACACTAATTTCTAACTTAAAGCTGACCTACAGTATGAGGGTGAACATCGCTAGAGCATGAGCAATGAACAGAGTTTATAGTGATTCCAGTCATAGGGTATCTAGCTCTGCCAGTCTGCCTATTTCTATGAAAATGGTTCCTGTGTGACAATTCATTCTTTTCGAGTGGCCACAATGGTCTTCTCTCTCTTCTTTCAAGTCATGCAAAATTTCTACTCTGTCAAAAGTATGCACTGTATAGTTTAACGTAACAGGCTCAGACATTTAACTTGGGTGTCTGGTAACTAATTTCCCTGCCCATATTTCAATTTCCTAACTTCATTTCCACTTCATATTCCAATTTGCCACTCTGCTTACAGCAAATGGTTCACAGTCAGACCTGTAGAATGCTGTTAGGGGTAGAAAACATGGGAGTATGGAGACCAGTATTACAGTCGACAGACATAAAAAAATAAAAATAAAACTCCTGGGCTGGCATGCCACAGACATGGCATCATTTGGAAGGACCGGTCTTTTATTGTGAGGTTAACAGCATGTCTCTCTCCGCAGACCAGTATGGGACAGAACCAAGTCAAAGTGGAAGGGGGAAAGCAGGCCGTCGGTGAAGGATCCGAGGAGAAAGGGCCTTGCCTTGACACGGGGGATGCGAGTAATGATACAGGTGGTGTCACAGAGGGCGGAGGCCTTTGTAATACTGGGGAAGACGCAGGAAAACCAGACGCTCAGGGCTTGGATGGGAGCCCAGATGGGGAGCCAACAACACCTTCCTCTATGAAGCAACTCACAGGCTTGCAAAGACGGGTGAGTCCTTTCACAGACGGGGAGGTGAGAGAGGGAGGGGCTGCAGGAAAGGGAGGAGAACACGAAGAAGGAGAAGAAGGCGGCAGAAGTGCTCGGCAAGCTCCACAGGAGTCGGACAATAGCCAGAATCCGAAGAGTAGCTCAAAGATCCAGGAGAGGGACAGGACATACACACAACTCCATCAGGTCAACAGAGAGAAGAGAGCTAAGCAGCAAACTCACCCTTTATCAAGGACCAACATGGAGTACAAAGCTGAGGAAACAGACCCACACTTCCAGAACCAACATGGAAATCTCTCACCAGGAGATTCTGATGAGAAGCATAGCCCTTCCATTGGGGGGACTGTGGCCTTTACCTCGGTGGATGGGAGACTAGGAAGAGACTTGGCAATGTCTGTTCAACAAAACAAGAGGGAAACTGTGATGGTTGAAGTTCAGGGTGAAGATAGTAAGCGCTGTGATGAAACAGTGGGCCATTTGAGTGAGATGAAGGAACTGCCTGTAGCTGAACTCCAACCTCCTTTGAAAAACATTCAGGATAAAGAGTCTTTATCAGCAATAAGTGGTACTTTATACTGCAGTCCTCCAAGAGAGAGGGTAAAAAATAACATGGCAGGGGAAAGGCGTTCACACGTTAACATTCATACCAAATTTGAAGAGAGCAATAGTTTTAATGAGATGAATCCACTGCTGTCGGATATTAAAAAACAAAGTGAGCTTGTGAGCCAGTCATCACACATGGCAAGAGCATCACAGAATGACAAGAACACTACCAGCATAGATGCTTGTGATATTTTCTCAGAGCCTACAACATCGGAGAAACAGCATCCATCAGCGGATGAATTTGAAACTCACAACGCTGAAGAAGACACATCTTTGGATGAAAAGGAAAATGATGAAAGCCAAAACAGCCCACAATGGTCAACCTCAACACCAGCTATGTCCATTGAACCCAGTTCCATTTTAGAGAAGCTACTGAAACGAAATAAAAATGAGGCAACCCCAGATCTCTCAAAGACAAAAGTGGTTGACACAGAACACAAGATTGCCATTAGTGTCCCCGAGGACATGAGTGCTACGCGAAGCCTACATTCCCAAAGTGTCTGGTCAGAAAATGCAGCAAAGATCACCATTATGGAGGTTAATCAGTCTGACCTAAATATACCTCTGCAATTTTGTGACACTGAGGGGATTATTCTCAACTCTATTGATACAACAGAGTCCCCACATGACATGAACCTTGTCCAAAATGCCATCTACAGCCCAAAGCAGACCATGAAGCAGATTGGAAATGTTGACAGCGTGGCATCTGCTGAAACTGGGACCCATTGTGAGATATTGCAAACAAAATCCCATTCAAATGCTGATTGCCAGCATTTTGAGCAGGAAGTAAACACAACCTATGCCTCATTCCAGGACGAGAAGATCTTACAGAATGTCGCAACCTTTAAAAACATTTCCCCAGAGAACATACAGTCAACTGTTCCTGATGAAAGCGGGCCCTGTGAAGTGAGCAGCATGATTACAGATGAATACTCTCCTGCATCATCCATTGCACCTGACAACATCAGAGATGCTCAACCTTCTGCCAAAGAAAATGATGACCACAACACAGATTCACTCAGTTTACATAACAATGAGAAACAACGGATGGTCACTATTACTGAAATACCCCCATCTCCATCATGTAATGACAAATTAAACATCTCAGAGACCCTGAATGCTCAGTCTGTGGAGAGGATAAACAAGATAAAGGACACCATTCAAGACAATGACAGTCCTTCACTGGTGGCAGATGCTAGTTTGTCTCAGCATGTGACAGAGAATAAAATGGCAGTGAAGCCTGATCAACAGCCTGACAAGGAGAAAGGTGAAAGTGCCAAACTGAGAGACAAATCTACACACCATCCCAAATCTAGACCTCTCTCAGATCTCATAAAGGAGAACGTTCTACTTCTTGAAAAGCTGCAGCAACAGGATAGGCCAAAGCCAGTGGAGGTCAAACACGATGGGTCTTCAGAGCACTCTGTGAAGATTGCAGAGATGATGGCAACTTTTGACGTGCCTCATAAATCCCCAGAAAAGGGACTTGAGAGAAAGCCATCTGTGAGAAAAGGTAAGGGAATTAAAAGATAGTCTGCTTCACTACAGTGTCAAGTAAGAACAGAAGGTGCATGGTGAACTGTAAATAACTGTCCAGAAGATTATTTGTTTAACGGCAGGACCTGAGGATTTCGGTTAAGTTAAGAGATTTGCCACAAATTATCCACAAGTACCACATTAATCTACAAAACAAGAAAGCTTTTTCTTTTTTTGCATGATGCAATACAGCTGTTTCCATTAGACGCCTGACATTTTAATATTTGAAATAGTGCCATCTTGTGGTGTTGTAAATTAAATCAGTGGTACATTTTGTTCTGAATTGAAATGTATTATTATTTATTAATAAGTGTGAACTATTATTATGGCTTTATTGAAGCACATAAACACACATTGTCTTATGTATAATTGGAGCCTACATAGATTCCAAATGGAAAGAATTGCCTTCATAATTATCATATACTGGGATGTACATGTACAACCACCACGACAGAATCAATCACGGTACACACACACGCACGCATGCACACACACACGCACGCACGCGCACACACACACACACACACACACACACACACACACACACACACACACACACACACACACACACACTGACACAAAGCGGCTGGGCTCATCTGGGCTCACCTCATCATGGTACCAAAAGATGCAACAGTCCGACGGGTAGACAGAGCGGCTGGCAGGGCAGGCAGGCAGTCCTAGAGCAGTCATGTTTCCCAAACTTTTTAGCCTGTGAGTGAGACCTAATAGAAATTACGCATTCGCCCGGGACCCAACAGTGAAAATGGCAGATCTACAAGCGCACAACTTCGAGAGCTTGTAGATCCTATTTTCTGCTTCTTAATTATTATTACTAGCCCTTACCCGTTCAAAGATATGAGCTCCAAAATGATGTGCAGTGTGTGGGTTATGGGGTGTGCACTGTGCATACAGTATATGAGGGATTGAAAGTAACTTTAACTGGTGCTTGCATGATAATATGTAGGAGCATCAATGTCAGAAATACCCGTTTCGTTTAATGGCCCCCCCCCCCCCCAGCCCGCCCGCGCACACACCCGCCTGCCTGCCTGCACACACATACACACACACACACACACACACACACACACGCACACGCACACGCACACACACAAACACTCACACACATTCCTCAGATAATAGAAGAGACAGCATTCTTGAGTTAAGAAAGGTCTTGTAAATCCTAACAGTTTGATATATAGCATGAACAACATGCTATATATCAGTGGTTCCAACTTTGTCATGTCAAGGACCCCAAGTGATGCGATTTCAGATCAATTGCTCCAGGCCTGTTCAGTTTAATGGCTACAGAGATACTGTGTACCAATCTGCATGATTTTTGGACAACATCTGTAACAGGGCCAGACACCCCACAGGGCCAGACACCCCCCCCTGCTGGTTAAACATGGTGCCTCATGCTAGAAGCAGAATGGATAGTAGATACACCATAAAAATGCTAATATACAGCATATGATTTGTGAAAGTGACAAACGGGCTTCACAGTTATGTCAGGTGTGTTCATATGCTAATGGTGATGCGATTTCAGATCAATTGCTCCAGCCACTGAGGAGAAACGCTGTTTCAGACACTCACTCAGACACTCACTCAGACATTTGGTGAATTATATGTTAGATATATTCATGGAATTTCTTAGATAGATGTGTTTGCTTGTTTGTTTTGCCAAAGTATCAAATTTGGCTATATAAATAAATAAATACAAATTTAATAGGTTTCTCATCTTTTTGTCGTAAAATAAAATGGGATTTTTACTCGAGTCGTGACCCATTAAAAAAATTGTCCGTGACCCACAAATGGGTCCCGACCCAGTGTTTGGGAAACAGTGCCCTAGAGGCATGTGGTTTGTTGCTCGTTGATTGGTGGCCGTGGCTGCCGCTCACCGCAGAGGCGGGATTAACGGGAGGGCGTTGCAAACTGCACCGAACGGCCGCGCACTGACAGACAGTGAGGGAAGAGACACACAACCGACTTGTCAGCAGCAGCGGCTCCAGCAGGGTGGAATTGGATAAACGTTGGGCTGTGCTCTCTGTTATATCACTCAATTTTTCAGGAATATTTTTATTTTCACCCGGGAAGGTATGTTTCAATCATATATAATCAGAATTGGCGGGTCGTGTTTCTTCCCGAATTGGTGTTTTCTTTTTGTGTTGCTGCCGCGAGCTTATCTGCTGTGGCCATCAAGACAGGAAAGTGCATGCGCTAGCTAAACGAACTGGACTGGTCCATAGAATGTGAATTGGGTTTGCAGCTAGCGTTAGCCGACGTTAGGTAGCCTACACGTCCAAGAATGAATGCACACCCATCTTTGTGAAGCAAAGGTAATCAGACAGTGTTTTGACCTGTGTCGCCTTGTGTTGTTGGTAAGTTTTCCATGGTAGTCTCTTCAGTAAACGTCCAGTGAGTCGCTCGCTCGTGCAGGGTGGGGTGGGGTAGCTAACGCTATTACGGAAGCATAACTTATCAACGATAGATCCATAGAGGCGGGGATACAGGAGGTGCAGGCAGTGCAACCGCACCCAGGCCCGTGGCAATGGGATCTATTAATGGGAGCCCCTCCAGCGATGAATAGTGGGCGCCACGACATAGTTTTGAAAACGTGCTAAAGAACACTGGATCTCAAAGTGGAGTCCGTGGACCCCCAGGGGTCCTTGAGGGAGTTCTAGGGAGTGTACACATGGAACTATGGACCTGGTTCCATCTGTACACTCTCGAGTTAAATTACCGTAACCTTGATTTTACAATAGAAATTGGGGTCCCAGAGATAGAAATGCCATTAAATGGGGGTCCGTAGCCTAATGAATGTCAAACTGGGGGTCCTTGAAATTAAAATGTTTAAGAATCACTGCTAGAGCTGTAAAAATCTTCTCTTATGGGGGTCCCTGGCATGTTTTTTTTCTTCAAATGGGGGTCCTTGACATGAAAAAGTTTAAGAACCACTGA
The DNA here is from genome assembly GCF_963921795.1 of Nannobrachium achirus. Classification (NCBI taxonomy): domain Eukaryota; kingdom Metazoa; phylum Chordata; class Actinopteri; order Myctophiformes; family Myctophidae; genus Nannobrachium; species Nannobrachium achirus. Next base: position 34,668,806 of record NC_137832.1, on the reverse strand, counting down.
TGTAGTCAGAAGTAAGACATCCCTTGCCATGCTGGGGAAGTGTGCTTAAAATATACACAGCTTTAAGATTAGCTCCACGATACAGGATTGGTTTAAAAAAGTGACCTACTAATGCAATGAATGACATAATATGGGGTTATGGTTGGTGTGGGTGAGGAGTGAGGACTAAAGGAAGAATGGTGTGGACTGACAGACATGCTTGCAACTGGGGCCATCATGACCCAGCTGCATGGTTCCTGTGTGTATCTGTCATGGTCTTTCACATTCCGCTTGTTTAGCCATAACACGTGGGAAAGCATAGTCACAATAACCCAGAATTTCGTTGTGATAGGTTTCTTTATAGGTTGGTTACAGATAAGTATTATTTATAATATAGTATATATACTCTCATAACTGTGCTCTTGTACTTGTTTATGGGTGGTACTTACTTATAATGTATATAGAGTTTAGTTGCATTATGTTCAACATAATGCAACTAAGCTCTATATACATAATATGTTGAACTTGAAACCATACTGCTTTAGTCAGTCTATTCTGAGATGTCTACCGAACCATGAGATGGACAAACTGGATAAGGAAATGTGTAAAGGAGTGAAGGAGAGCTCTCCCTGAACCACACCAGTTGTGTCCTCAGCCTGATTATAGGGTGAATATGTGTTGAGTGTGCCTTATATTGAACATTATTATTAATATTTGTTTTGATTTCCCATTATTTATTTTATGGATCTGGTTGCCTATCAAGATGTTCATTAAATAATTGGTTAAATTTGCCCTGTAATTCCCTACTTGGCTCTAGTTTGCAATCACAATTATCATATTCTTGGAGAGCAATATTTCAAAAATGTATTGGATCGGATCCATAAACGCTTGCAAATACTCCAGGGTGATGAACATGGTGTCTATGTTGGTGATGAACCAAATAGTCCTGTCATTATTCCATCATTGTGGCTGATGTGTTCACATAATGACAATAAGTCAGTTTGAGTTGTAATGATGACCATGGTTGGTGTACCAAAAGGGTGTAAACTACTACAACTATCTTACTCATTGCACTTGTGTAATTGACTTGGGGCTTCTGGGAGTTCCCTGGTTGATTTTTATAATTCTTGTGGAGGTGTGGAGCAGGTGAAGGCTGACTGATTGATGAGTGAGTGACTGAAGGGTTTTATGTCAACATTCAGTTCCATGTTTGGTCTTGCTGTCCACTTTAGGCACATCAACCTCTGAGGGCCCTTTATGTTGCAATACACAAAGTATTTAGAAGTGGGTAGTCTGCGTTCCCCTGTCTGTTCTAAGAGAGGAAGTGGGTCAGGAAACACAGGGAAATGAAGCATGAGATGTGAGGAAGTGTTGGTTAGGGGCAGACTTATTTTTTTATTTAACCAGCAGGGCAAGACAGTGATGTGCTGTGGAGAGAGATGTTGTGCTTTTTAAGATGAAAACGTTTAGAAGTCTGACTTCACTTCCAAGGCAAGCAGCTACACGTATGTTGACCCCCATTTACCATGTGACCATAGCCATAAAATACTTTGTGTGGTATTTTCAAGAAGTTGCCTGTCCTTTAAATTGTGTTATTTTGGCTGTAGTTCTCTTCATTCAGGTTCATGTCACTCTGTCTCTGATTTAGTCTTTCTGCTGAAAATCACTATTTTGAGGAATCTTGGCTGATCAGAAAATGTATTTGGAATTTTACACTTTGTAGAATAGATCTCATGTTTTACCAGATCTCAGTCCGTTCACATGTTTGACATTCCTCAGTTTGTGTCAGGTCCTGTCTGTGTGAGAGCAGATGTTATCAGTCCTCACGCTCAAGTATTCTTGAAATATTTCAGAATGTAAAGACTTAACTCCATTTGACTAATTTCATTGCAGTATTTATTTTCTAATAATGCATGAGGAGGGCAGGTGGGAAGATACCTGCGCAGAACGACATTCTTTATTTTTACCTGCCTAGTGAGTGTTGAAAGCTGCAGTACATGCAAAGGTTAATCACACTCATAAGTCATCACTCTCTAACAGTCAGTTACTGTGGAACACATGTACACACACATTACAAAACAAACATGGGAAGTTAACAATTCAAATAAATCTCAACAATCAGCACAGCAGCACATAGAGTACTGTGATTGTTGCGAGACAGTGGCCTCACCCTTCGTACCGTACCTTACAGTCATAAAAAATGTATTGTTTCCATGAAATATGGTTTTTATCCCCAATAGCCATGTTTTGTTTTATTTTCGTAGCCCATTTCGTTGGGCATTGGCAATGAGGACCTTTTTTGTTATTTCATAAGGAATTCAAGTGCCTTTCTCCATTTTGCCCATTCTGCTTTTAGAGTGTTATAATGCTCTGTAACACAAAACGTCCAGCAGATGCACAGGCTAATAGTAATTCTTCCATTCATTCTTACACCCACATGACAACATCTGGTGAAATGGGGCAGTGGCTGGGAGGACTATTCATTGGGGGAGGGGAAACTGGCTGAACAGGAAGAGGACGGAGCAGGCTCAGCCCGTCATATATGGAAGTACTATAAGTACAGTATTTTTTGTCTCACTGACTGTGATAAAGTTAAATTCTTTCGCATGCTATCCGACTAATATTATTAGTCAGGTTATTTCTTTTTCTTTTTTAAAAAAGATTTATGTTCAATTTTGATTTTATCATTAGATAAATGATTTTGTAATTGATAAGCAATGTGAGGAGTCCCCCACTTTCAATATGTAAAAAAAAAGCACTTCTAAAAAGTTTAAGTAGCTTTATAGGATTTCTCAAGTAACCTAGTCTCTTTCAGAACTTGAAATTAAGCTGGATAATAACCAGCTTATTAGGTGACAGCCTCCCTTTTTAGAGACAGTCAACCTTTTTAGAGACAGTCAAAATCCTTGTTTTTAAATGTTCCTGTTTCGGTATCTGAAAATCAGTGCAATCTCATCATTTGACTGTTGCAGCTATTGACATTTTAGTAAATGTCAGTTTTAATTGGCCTAGATATGGCAGATGGTTCTGTTTGTTTTGACTAATAATGATTAGCAAGTGGATATTTGTCCCATTAATTATTAGAAGCATCCCATGGGACACCCATGCAAATTAAACATGCATACTACATTGTGCTTCCGTTGTATTTTACAATGAGTAGAGTATGGACCACATGGTTGCTCTGGGGCAGAGAGGGGTGAAAAAGCAGCACCTTAATTCATTGTTGCAAAAAGTGCTGGAATGTAGCTGGAATCTGATTACAATGGTGGTCCATGGACTTGGATACAGGAAGGGGATTTAGGTGGCGTCTCATGCGTTCTTGGTGACAAAAGGCAAAAGGCTCCCAGTGTATGTAGAGCACTGAGGCGACAGCATTGGGGGTGAGAACCATGGGGCAATATGGGCAGCAGACTGTGGGAAAAGAGAGTGGTTGTGTCTATGTAGTAAAGATTGTATTTAGTGTTACTGTATATAGTGTTAGAATATATTTGTGTAACAACTATAGCTTTCTGCTGTTTCCTATATTTGTTTAATATATATAAAAAAACACGCAATCTACTTTTCGGGCCTGGTCCTAGTTGAATATTACAATAACTGTGGTACACAATTTGAAATCACAAGGCAAATGACAAAGTGTCTCACACTGCCAAGGTCTTAATTTCTGGTCATGATTTCTGGTCATGATGGTCATATTCTGTAGTCTCTGCATACAGCTTCAGTGTTTCATCCTTTGATGATGAAAAAGAAAATACTCCTCATGGTTAATTCCTCTGAAGTACCAGTAAAAATGTTAGTTGGACATGTTTTATATAAAAAGTCTACATTGCTTATAGGCCTACTTTTGAGCTTTATTGACAATGTTGTGTTTTTGTTTTGATTTTTTTTTTATATATATGTTTTTGGCTTTTTATGCCTTTATTGATGGGACAGTAGACTGACAGGAAATGGGGAGAGACACGCGGCAAAGGTTGGTCGGAATCGGGAATCAAACCAGCGACACACTGTCAGGCTACACTGAGCCTATGTGGTATGCACCTGGACCAGTAGGCCAGCGGGCGCCCCGATGGTTGTTTTTGACTAATGCCTAGTACTGGTTAGAAATATTGCCCATAGGTATTGACACAATTGGACAGACTGCTTTCAGAAACCCTGAGTGAAAATTAGAGATGTTACCGATCAATCGGCAATGGATCGGATCGGGCCGATCAAAGCGTGATCGGCGATAATCGGTGGTTTAGATCAAAAGGTAAATTCACCGATCCGATCCGATCGGTGCATCCGATCAACCAGCCGTTCAGTATGCCCACTTGAGGCCATTTTGGGGTATTGATTTCCACAGTGCTGAAGGAATAATTAGTTACTGCTATGATAATAAATACATAGTAATGCTGGTAAATAACTATAAGGCAAATATATAAATGAATTTATGAGTGAATTAATTAATTAAAGTTAAAACATTAACATTTAGAAAATATAAATAATATATAAATAATAACTTGATCGGATCGGTGAATCGGTATCGGGTGATCAAACTTTTGTGATCGGTGCTCGGTGATCGGTTCCAAAAAACCTGATCGGACCATCCCTAGTGAAAATCTGTATGCTTTACTTTACCTGAATTTAATATCTAACACTAACCCGTCCCTAACCCTTCTTATTATAACACACCTCACTCACTAAGATGTGTACTATAGTGTACTGTGACATTGTGCTGTACAGTGTAGAACACCAGATGGATCTTTTATTTTTTATTTTTTCCTGCTCCCCAACAACCAGATATGAATATCAAGGAGATAGAGTAGCATGAACAATCAATTTGGACTGACAGTGACATTGTTCACTTGGAAGGAATCAACAAGCTTAAATCCATCCCAGATAAGCCTATATCATAACACAAGGACGTAATATGCTATGAGTATTTCAATCCATGATGCTGTTGGCAGGTTTGCAGTTGTAATCTCTGTACCTGGATGTTGGAGCTTGGCTGTTGGCTCTTCTGCTGACTGCTATTTTCTGTATCTAGATTTTAGATTGATCAGTAGAGCCACTTTCAGACATGTGCATTGCACTGCTGTATTATGGAGACAACAAGCAGTGCACACTTGATTGTATATTGAGATATATTGCATTTGATCCTCGCATCTCCCTCAGGCTGTGCCTGTATTATATTGACTTGGGAGTAGCTAATGTGTGCATCTACTACCCAGACCCAGACCCCGCCCCTCACCTGACCTGAAGTATTTACCTTAAAGGAGTAGTTGACCCAAAAATGACTTTTCTATCAATTACACACCCCATGAAGCCTTGAATTTTAGTTTTTGTTGTTTTTGTCACATTCCGAAGCCAATAATTCGATGACCAGGTCTTCAGTCGGTAGGAGATTATTGGACCAGGAATGCGAGTATGCGAGAAAAACAGAAATATCTCCTTTTAAAGTGTGAACGCATTCAAAGCGGACATTCTCCTGTTGCCTGATACATGTGTGAACGACCAACACTGTGTCCCAAGTCCCAACCTGATTCCCCAGACATTTTCCATACCTGAAATTGGCTTAGGTCAGTTGTCGCTACTTGTGTTTGTGAATGTAGGCCCATTTCCTCATTGCTATTGTATTTTACTGTCAGCCCTGTGGCTCATTCTCAGGGTGTGGCAGTAGTATCTCTGTTGCAGCCCTCTCAATGACAAACCAGTTGGAGTACAAATAGCCATTGACAGAACGGGGTGGCCAAAGCCTTAATTAGAATGCATGAACGTCAGTCACCATGTATGGCAGGGACAACATTCATTGCTTTAGTCACCAAAAAAGGGTGCTGGAATCCTCAGATGTTTATGTTTGAGTGTACTGTACATGCACTGCTGTGAAACTCACACAGATTCATAGCCTAATGCATAGCAGTAGCATACACATAACTTGCAAACTGTACTGGCTGTATAATGTTGTTGAGAACTTGAGATTATACACCTCTCCAGGAAATATATGAGATCGAGTTTTATACACTATATTATATTTTCAGTTACACATGCGTTTGGAATTATATTCTAGAGTATTATCTTTAGGTCTGGAAAAAAAAGGAGTGTATTTTCTCATCAAAATTAAATGCCAAACCCCAAACATTAACATAGGCTAAGTTCAATAGTAAATTATGCAATTTATTTTTGCTTGAAATATTTTAGATTTATGAAAGTATTCGTATTGGAAACTTTCTAATGTAATATGTCTCACAGACTCACATGAAATCATGGGTTGTGATTGTGGGCCTAAAGGTGGGTTGACTGGATGAGTATTGCTATTTAATAAGAACTATGTTGACCTCTAGAGATGGACCAAATAATTATTTATTCTTTTCAGTGACAGCACACGATTTAAGATTAGCTACGACGTTGATCTTCTTGTGCGATGATCATTATTTATTATGACTAAGTCTTAATGAATGAGTACTTGTGGATATGGGTGACTGATCTAGCCTTGGAGGCCATCAGTGATTCATCACTGTTGTGTTGAGACACCATCTCAGCACAGGCAATAGAAGAAGGCAATCAGGGCAGATATTAGCCTTCTCTCTCTCCCTCTCCCTCTGTGTTCTGTTCCTGTATTTCATTCAAGGCATAACAATTCATCTTGGTTTAATAGAAGGCAGCCGTTTGCCTCCCTGATTAGTTAAGATAGAGTTGAGAAGAAAAGGCTGCAAGATCTTACTCCCTGTGTGCCAAAAGTCAAGGCTGAGTGACCTCGATTCCTTCCCTTATCACTTCACACACAGTGTGCCCATTCCCTCTGGGCAGCCTTATTGATTATGTTGTCAGATTGTCTAATGTATATAACACCAATGGCACATGGCAGGGTTGCAATAATATAGCTGCTTCTGAGATAAGTGTGACCTGGTAATATCACATGACATGATGGAACAAGAGATCTCTTGGCCTCTGTATGTTCAAGTTTTTGCCAGACTACTGTAACTACTGAAAGACACAACAATAAACTTACCATGAATGCCACCCTACAGAGTTTTGCTGTCAGAGCTGTAGATCATATCTTAATGTCTGTATGGAGGGAGTTGTGGATTGCAGAGTAGGATGTTAAGCCGTCGCAAACCACGCCACATCACTGTGATTTTTACATCACTTGACAACATGGCAGGCGTGCCAACAGAAAAGTCTTACGGCTCAGTGATGTTGAAACGCTGCGCATTGCCTGTGTCTGACACATATAATTAAGCATTCAACTCATCATCCATGGGACGCATCCTAATACCTTGTTAATGAACAACAAAATCTGTGTTGAAACAATCTTAGAAAACTTGAGAAACGTCAATGTAAAAAAAAAAATACATTTGCAGCGGACATTGCCATTTTGTGCATACACAGACAGGGGGGAGCACTTTTCTATCGGTCACGGGCATCATAGTGACCTGTAGAAAAGTGCTGCACCAAGTGACTTAATTATGCAATCGCAGAAATCGCAGATTCCTCGTTATAATTCACAACATAGCAGGGTTTCCTACAGGAAAATACGTACCCTTGGGGGGAGCATGTGGGGGTCATGAACGTGCACGGCTGTACGCTCACTGGGGCTGCACGATATGGACCAAAGTACATGCCATTGTGGAAGCCTATATCTTTCTGATTTTAGCCTCTCCCTCAGCGGTGCGCCAAGGCTAAATTGGTCTGGCGGAATTCCAGCATAGTGTTTGTCAGTGTTAGAATTGCATAATAGATTTTTTTTTTTACTTTTGATAATGATCCTCTCAGCCTGTACATAGCCTACCATACACAATAGAATACCGTACTGTCTGCTAGTTACACTAAGTTGACTGTTACAGTCAGGGATTTCATGGAGGCCATGAAGGCCATGGCCGCTGTTGCCCCTCAGTTTGGCCTTGTACCCCTCAAACCAATGGCATGACTTGAGGCCACAGTGGCCTTAATGCCCCAGCTGACTGTACCACTTTCTCCTCTGTCTCTTTCTGGTCAATATGTAGACAGCCGACACCGGTGTCTCTTTCTTCTCATGCAGACACCAGTATTTTTTTGTTGAGATTATGAAATCTAAACTCTCCCGAGTCCCCATCTTTAAACCAATCCAGTGACTTCGATTGGTACAGGGCTGAGCATGGATCAGATTGTAATAACACCATTTCTCTTTCACTGTAGATTAGGTTATCATCCTTAACCCTTAAATTCAACCAGTTCCGGCTAAGTGGCCTGAAATGTGTGGCCCCTAAAATGACAAATTTCCAGGTCTGGTTACAGTACTACTTTTCTATATTCCTTTACGGATTCTTACTCTTCATGTTCTAATTTATAGATATTCTTCTTGGATTCAATTTCGATTTTGGGATTGTATTTGTTAAATTGTCTGATCAACTGAACATACATGAATATAACCTTAATTATTACAATAGGATATCAAAGACAAGCTAAACACACTTCTCAAGAACACACATTTCATTGGCTAACAGCCGAACACAAGGTGTAATTATCTCTAGAGTTCCTGTCCTCACAGTCAGTCCTGCTGGCTATGAATGGGCGGGTATGGCCTCCTCCATTCAGTCCATAGATCTGACCAGTGGGTCTTTCTGCCTACTGCTCCAGTGACCAATGACCCAGATTAGTGTGGCTGCTGTCACTGCTTGCCCCCAGGATGTGTCTGCCTGTCTGACATGACAGTGGCCCGCAGAGTGGTGGCATTTCCTTATTATTGCACGACAGTCTCCATGACTTTGCTGGCTGGGTGAATCGATATATTGTGAACTTCGTTTTGATTCAATACTATCAATGCTCGATACGGAAAAGGTAATATTGACTGAGTATTATTTTGTAAATTACTGTACTTCAAAGTTGAACACATGATTTAATTGTTCTTGCGTTTCTGTCAGTGGCAGGGCTTCTTCCTTGGTAGACAACGACAAGGAAGAAGCAGAGACAAAAGAGGACACGTCATATCTGTCATTTGGTGATGGTTTGGTTACATGTAAAATGATACCGAGGCAAACAACCATAGACTGTAAGACTTTAGTGAAAGATCTTGTGGTGATGACAGGCTTTTTCGTGACAGGGACCCACACCAGTGATGTTACTAGGTTTTCAATGTAATGGGTGCCGGGACCCACAGGTGGTCATTCAAATGGGTCCCAGAAAAGTCCTCAATACAATGTTTTCGAGCGCTGTGAGCGGCTATTTTCAAAATGTTTGCCTATTTCTTATATTTATTTTACAATTTGGCTAATGTTTGAACTTAGAACTAGGATTTCTAAATACACTAGGCTACAGACACCCATTTAATTATATTTATATCACTGGGACCCCAATTTATATTAAATGTTAAAATACTAGAGTACAAATGGAACAGGTCCATTTGGTTCCATTTGTTCACCGAGTTACAGACCCATAAAGTTCTATTTGGTTCCTAACTATCATTTATCTGGGGACCCCCTGGAACTCCCTCAAGGACCCAGGATCCCACTTTGAGAACCACTAGTGAAAATAGTTTTTAGCTGTTCCAGGTTTAACTGATAATAAATCTTTACAGTGTTTATCTTACACAATACATTAAAAAACGAATTAAACTATCTAAACTAATATAGCAACTTAAGTAGAAGAAGTAAATTATTTTATAATGGACTCCAATGGAGGCGCATCCCCGGGACCCCAGGACCATGACATGAATGAGTCCCTGGGCGACTTGAATGAGTTTTTGATGCGGGATGCGCACGTAATGACATCACTGCCACACACAATATTTGTGTTGTTCAAATGTTTCAAAAACATTTATAACAATTCACATTTGTTCATGCTATATGAAATAATTTAGCTTGGGACCCCCTGGAACCCCCTGGGGGTTCCCAGACCCCAATTTGAGAACCACTGGTTTGGTCCCACAACGTATTTAAGCCTCACTGAGCACTATGTCAAAGATTGGGAGCTTGGAAATGTTTGCTTGCAGTCAGACAAGCTATGCACTTGAAGGTCATATAGGCGAGACGGTTGCTTAAAGATACCTTAAAGTAATATTTTGGGTGAACTATCCCTTTATAGAATAAAAGTAATATTTTGGGTGAACTATCCCTTTAAGGTTTAAAGGGATAGTTCACCCAAAATATTACTTTTATTCTATCGATTACAGACCCCATGAAGACTTGAATTCAGGATATTTCTTTTGTTTTTGTTGCATTCCTAAGCCAGTAATTTGCTGATCAACATCCATATCCATATGGAAACACAAAGGAGACTCTTTGTGTCTCCATAGGAAACCACTGTTGGTAGTGTACGACAATAGTTTAAATTAAAGTCACATAATAATATATACTCTATATCACACACCGGACCCAGCCCTTTGACTGTCTCAATCCAGCCCACCAAGATGCATTCCTAATGTGTACCTATATGTTTTATGTTTATAATGTAACAGTGAAACAGTCATCCTTGAGTCCATATTTATAGCATAATGCAATGTGTTTTATCAGTGACCTATGGAGTGGTGCATATCCGATTAGATAAGATACTTGTATAAATATAGGCTCACTTAAGTTGATGCAGCATTGAAGTGGATTGTTTTATGCAAGTAATCTTTTTATTGTAAAAGGCCAGAGTATTTTTTATGCCTGGTGCAGCAAGAGTGGGCTGAGGCATTCCGGTGAAACACATTTTATGTTCAGACAAGAGTGTATGCTGTTGTTACCCATGTTAATATAAAGCATACTTGTTCTGTTTTACCTTCTTAAATGTAGGTGTAGCTTATCATTAATATTTTTCTGCAAATGTGGTCAATATTGTAGAAGAAGCAGTTTTTGTTTAGTATTTTTTCCACAATGAAGTATAGGTTTTGTCAGTACTGTTGCTGCAGTTCTGATGATGTCATTGTGCAACAGCCTGTTCCTTTGTAATGAATGTGTTATTTTTAGCTTAGTTTTGTATACTAGTCCTGTGCCCGGGGGTGTGTGATGAGGGATTGAATGTAGGAGTCTCAGAAGTAATGTTGGAGAACCCAGACCTGGTGCCCGTTGGGCACAATAGTCACGATCGTTGTATCCGTCTGTCTGGCTGGCACTCTTTTATGCCCAATTGCCCATATATGGTGTTCCATGTCTGTGATGTCATCTCCAAATGAGGGCACTGTAGTGATGTCAGTCAGTGATGTCAGTTGGGCTTTGTTGATGTCATTTGAGCATTGTTCAGTATCAGTGATGTCAGCATGTGGACAGACATTCGCTAAATTAATAGTTAGATTGCCACCACAAATTACTCTATGCAGATAGAAATAAAAGTGCCATTGAAATTTGTTAAAAAGAGTTTGGAAAGGAAATTGGCCAATTGATCGGTGGCCAATTGATTTTTGTTATTTATTTTGCCCGCTTAGTTAAGAGGCATCTGTAGTGCACAGAAGTGGTTATTTTGGTTTTTGAAAACCCTCATCCTATTTCTTTCCAAGATGTATAGCATTATTTTAACAAGACAGGCAGTTCTTCATGATGCAAGCGTACAGAAGTGAGCCGTGAGTCATATGGAGCAAGTGTCTATATAAACTTTACATAAAACTTTAATACATTTGGAAACCCTGTTTATTTCACTTTTTTAAATGGTTCCCCATTTGTAGGGAACATGCATTTGTGGGTTGAGCAGCGCAGCTGAGTATGCGCCCCTTGAAAAATGGGACAAATCTTCTCTGCCAATGCCCAATCACTCACACTTCTTTCATCTCTCTCTTGCGTGTTGATTTGTGCCAGTGAAATCTGCTCCTTGTTGTTACCGGGTCAGCTCCATGGAGTTATAATCAGTGTATGGACGGTCCCACCCCCACCTATTCATGTCATTGAAGTTCAGTACACTCTACTTTGAGCACCAAGCATGCACACTATGATGATAGAAGGATGCGCAGTAGCGTTTTAAATGTGGACGACTTGCAATTAGGGATGGGATGATGTGAAGATTTCAGATCAGTATTATTGTGACAAAAGAAATCGCGATTTAGTATATTCGCGATAATCAAAATCCATTATCCGGGGACGGAACATTTGCCAAAAAATAGCAGATCTAAAAGCTCACACCACGTTGTGTTGCAACGCGGTGTGAGCTTGTAGATCGGCTATTTTTTGGCAAAGGCAAATTTTGATAGAGTGTGAAAAGAAGACTGTATCAACTATCAAGTACGTATATTATATAGTACCTTTTACCAATTCTGGAGGGTTTAAGACAGTGATACCGCATATGCAGCTTGGCAAAAGATGAATTGATCCCAGTGCATGACGGAGGACGATATCACCATAAATTAAATCTCCACAAGCTTTCTGGGGGCTTGGTCAGCTCAGAGTAATTCCCTTCTCTGATCTGTTCTTTTTGCATAGTTTTCCATTATTTATGTTTGATGTGCAGAACTATATTGCAGCCACCATCTGCTGTAAAACATGTACTGTATGTTGTAATACAAACAAATTCAGCAGAATTGCCTACAGACTGCCTATGATGACATTCAGGATAAATTACTGGAGTTGCTGTTAGATTGCGTCAAAGGAGTTCCAAGGTGGATATGGCACAACAATGTCGTCAAAATAATCTGCACGTGTGCACTGATGGCATCCCACTTCCCCCAATGAGATGATTATTGTTGGCAATTGTTTAATAATTGGGTCATCAATCAGCATTACAAATACCATGGCTGCGACAGCTCTATTAGTATCTCCAGTAGAGCCAGGGACAGCAAGCCATGACAGTGACAACACCATTATCCTTGATGATAAAGGGAAAGTTTTGAGAAAGTTATTATTTTCCACAAATTGTTTTTTGTCGTGGAATTAATATACAGATTCATAATAGTTTAATATTAATTACAGTTCTTAAACCTGACTATTATTGTTAGTATTTTCAGGGACAGTTATGTTGTTTAGTTATTTTAATAAACACCAGTATTTTCAGGTGATCGGAAATCAAAAGTAATCAAATAAAATTCAAACAATAGCCAACCTCCTAGTGACATACCGAATATATACCAGTAAGACTCCCTAATCGGGAGATAAGCGACCGTAGGTCACATGTACACACAAAGAGGGCTGTAACTGCCATTGGTTCCTAGTTGTGTGGGCAATGTGTAGACATACTGTGTACCGATGTGCGTGATTTTAGGGCAAAATCTGTAGGAGCAGTGTCCAAAAATGTGTTTTGCAAGAATCGGCCTCATGGTGGCGCTAGAAGAGGGCCATGTGAGAAATGAGGGGTGGGGTCTCCGCGTTGCCTTGGCGGACGAATAGGTACCGGCCCCGGCTCTCCCGGACGCTCCTAGCCCGAGTTACGGCATTTTATGTGAGCTGCAGTGGAGGGGGTCCTCCACTGGGGGCGCCACCACTTTGGCATCCGTTCTGGAGCACCAGGAGTCGGTGGTCCCCGGGAATTCCCCGTGAGCAGCCATGTTGGAGTGGTCATTTGGTCATTTTTGCACATTTGGTCTTTTTTTACATCTGGGGGTCCCCCAGGGACCTGGGGGTCCCTGGAGCTCTGGGGGTCCTTGGAGGTTGTAGTTTGGCAGCCAAGGAGCGTGTGTGCAAAATTTGGCATGGATCGGGGCAACGGTTGCGGAGATATGAGCAGGGCAATAGTGTGACGTGTGAGGTGTGACAGACAGACGGACAGACTGACTGACTGACGGACTGACGGACTGACTCACTAGCTCTTAACGGCACCAATAGTGAAGATCCAACAACAGTAAAGTAATGGCGGGAGTGTCCTCCTCCTGACAAGCAATGTCAGGCTACTGCAATGAATGACACCCACTGGCCAAGCTTCACTGTTGCACAACCAGCAGCACACCCCACCCAAGTCACTTATGTATCCTTCTATAGTTGTAAAAGCGCTACCCTCCCTCTATAAATGGGTAATATATAATGCCTCTAATTTAGCTTCTATGAAGAAGGAACACTGCATTGACTTGAACACTTTGTATAAGCGAGGGTGTTCTTTGCGAAAAGGACAATATTTGTACAAAGTTGCATTGAATTGGTGTGTTACTTTAACCTTATGTAGCCTATATAATAAAGTCTTTTTAGTCTTGTGAGGTGAGAGAGTGCATACTGCATTGTTTGGAATTAGTTGAATGTTTCCCCTAGTTTATACAATATTCTTTAAGACATAGAGATGTGAAATAATCTTTTTTTGTTGCATGTCTGTGTTGTGTGCATGTCTGTGTTGGTGCATGCATCACAGATTTGCATGCATGTGCTAGTCAGGTCTGCGGTCTACTGGTTGAGAAACACTGCTGGTCTGACTGGATGTTTTCCTCCTGCCCCAGTCACAGTAATGCGAGACACCCGTGTGGACACGGTCAGAGAGCGAGAGAGGCAGACCAAACCTATACAGCAGAAAGGATCACTGACAGCCAAGATGATAGCTGAAGATATTATGCCTTGATATGTATGGTGTTGTCGAGAGGAAAGGCTTCCGTGAGCCTTGTTTTGTGACAAGCAGCGCATTTTGCCCTCTTATCTCTCAACTGCGCAGCAAATAAATAAATAAATAAAAAATAATAATTGGCCAAAGAAATAATAATAAAAAAGTCGTTCGACACATCGATTTTTGCCTTCGACACGTCGTCTCACGATGAGTCGTTTAACATGCCTAATTAAAGTATGTGTAAATTGAAACCAAATTCTTTGGATGTTGTTCTTTAGTACTGCCAACGTGAACGATGACGTATTTTAATTTAGCCCAGTAAGCCCACTCTTAAAGGCACTCTTTAAAACATCTGTCCATTCTCAGTGTCTCATTTTTAGACACTGAGAAAGAGTTAAAATGTGTCTTCTAAACTGCAATATACTGTACATAAATAATTAAATGTAGGTTAGCAGTAATATTTCACCTTTCCACTTATTGTGTAATTTCCCCAAGATCCTCCTTGATGTGGGTCTTCAGTGGAACATGAACCTATTTTTGCAGCCTGTTTGCTGTACAAACACTTGTAGCATCCAGTATGATTTGACCTCTCTCTAGGCAGAAGGCACACAGACCAAACATGTATACTTGTGATGATCAAGCCATTGATTGATTTTCGTACACCTGGTTGCTTATTTCTCTCGCAAAGTCTGGCAACACGGACTTTCATACCGTAGTGAAAACGATGTATTTTATGGCTATGCCAGCATTTCTGCTCATGTGAAAACACCCAAAAAACAAAACTCCTGGCAAGTTGAAAATGATTATGCTAATTATTTTGCAGGAAAAATTCAGGAACTGTAGTGAAAACATGCCTTTAGTGATGTGTCAAGCCTTTGCCACAAGTTTGGCTTGAATCAATGATCTCCTCATCAGTGAGAGTTTGTATAGTCTTGGGGTGAAAATTGCCATAATTTCTGTTTAATCAAAACATTTTGTAGAGGTAGAAGTCAATCCAGTTGTCCTTGCAAAGCCATAATATATTACAACTGCAGGTACAATATCAGTACGTAACAGAACTGGCCCAGGTTTGTTCTCTGTCATTGATTAGCTTTAATAGCAACATATGACAATAATACATCTGTAGTGCTGTGTATGGTGTGTGCCTGGTAAACTGTGTGCAGGCCCAAATTGACCTCAAGAATGCAGATAGTTCTGTTGAGGCTAGCTACACTATTGTGTTAAAAATGGTGCACAAAGACAATGCCCTCCTCACATACAATTTTATTGCAAAATTAATAGCCAATAGCAATCCTATCCATTCCAGACTATATGGTAACAAGACAGTTGTTTTCATTTAGCACTAAGACTTAAGTACTAAGAATCCTCGCATGGCAGGGTGACCAATAAAACATTGTTTCTATTGGATGCTGCCCTGTTTATTACTCCATGTAAACGTCTTACTTGTGCTGTTCTCAGTTCCTCTTTTATTTATTTTAATTTTTTGTTTGCCTTTATTGATAGATACAGTAGACTGATGGGAAGAGAGAGAGAAGGGGAGTGTGACGCAGCAAAGGTCATCAGGATCGAGATTCAAACCCTCTCACTTCCTCTTTTGAGCTCCATTATACATGTTAATGACTTAATGTTACATTTTTACTGGCAGTTGATATTGGACATCCAATTATTTTCAGGTTGTTGAGATCAGTACCTACCTTATGAAAAATACTACATTTTTCAGTATTACAAAAAAGTGTTTTGATGTAAATCTGGTCAAAATAAAAAAGCTTAATGACAAATAAGTACTGCTTTCTATTCAATAACAGCTGTGCTACTTGATTTAGTACAGATCCGCAAAGTTTGTGGACAGTAAAACAAAGTCTCACGTACCCCCTCTAGTACACAACATTTGAGAAACACTGGTTTAGATAACAGTTGTTCCAGACTCCTTTGTGATTTCTTGTCTCATTTAACAGCAAATGGACAGTTTCATGTCACGAATATTTATTTAAAAGACTTCGACAACTTCTGATACTCTAAACCTTACAAGGCATAATTTGTGTTGCCGTTCTTTCTTTCTTTTAATGGCCATGCCTTCTAGTTTTGACCAAGTTTTGACCATAACACGTTATGTTTCTTTTTTACATTCCTGTGCTGATATTTTCCTGATGTTGCTAAGCAGCAGCTCTAAGTTAGTAAACATGGCCTGGAGACCTCTTTGCAACTTGGCAGAACCTAGTCGAGTCCGAGGCATGAGTGAGTCATGGCTTGCAACTGACCAACCCCAAATGCATTTTCCTGCAATACAACCTCATTGAGGTGGATCTTCCACAAAGCCATTGATGTTCTTATTGTCATTCTCACTTTTGCTCCTTTTACAAAAAATATATTTTTCAACCTGTCACTCTGTTGCTACAATTGCCCTTTTTTATCCCTCTCATAGTGCAGTCCAATAGGGATCATACATTTTTAAATGTCGTTTTCCTTCTGTTTACTGACATGAATGGCTGGAGAAAGTGTGTTAATTTGCTAGTACTGAAGTTTAACCTTTTCCATGTGAGTTCATGATTTGTAAGATTTGTGAGCATGTCTGTTTGCATCGATGGGTGGCTGTTTTACAGTGCTGGCTTCATTCTGGTGGTATATTTACAACTAAAAGCACTTGAACGTACAGTATTTGTACTTTTTCCACTTCCCAACTTGAAAGTGTGAAATTAACAGTTTGATTGAAGAGTTTATTAGCAGTTTGCATTAGGAAAAAGTTTCATGACAACACAAATCACTTGTACAAGGTCAACTATTAAAAAGGAGATCATTGTAAGCTTTACGGCTTATTTACACAGGAACCACTTTATGTATCTCATATAACATTGAAAGACAGACGGATAGAACATAGTACTTTACATAGGATAACATCAATTACAAAAGCAGAAAAAGGGGAGAAAGGGGGGGGGGGTGGAAACATGGGGGCTTAGTCTATTTACAAGTCTCGAGTAGCAGCCGCCTGAAGTTGACTTTTCATACCAATTCTGAAGGCTAGAGATTTGCTCTCCTTTAAGGCTTGCGGAAGGGCGTTCCACATGTTGGTGGTATATCTGGAGAACGAACTTTTATAGTGTTAAATCTAAGGTTCAACATGATTAGTGGAGCTGCCTCTGGTGTTGTGATCGTGGACATCCTTGACCTTTAGGAAGTAGTTTGTCAGGTACATGGGTATCTTGGAGGTGTTGTGTATCTTGTACACCAGGCCCATTGCAAGATGCTGTACTGACTGTCAGCTACTTTGAGTCACCCCACACTTTCGTGGTGATGAGCGGTAAGGTGGGCATGACATGAAAAGTGACATGAAAGCAGCATAAAACTAGAAGTAGTGCTCTTCCGAGCACAGGTCTCCACCAGGCCACACAAATTGGCCTGTTATAGCGCCACCATGAGGCTGATTTAAGAAATGTGGGGCAGAGGTTCTGAATTAGCATCCAGGGAGTGTGTGTGCTAAGTTTGGCAGCGATCGGGCCAACGGCACCGGAGATTAGCTGGTAACAACCAGGCCACACAAATCGGCCTGTTATAGCGCCACCATGAGGCTGATTTGAAGAATTTGGGGCAGAGGTTCTAGATTGGCATCCAGGGAGTGTGTGTGCTCAGTTTGGCAGCGATCGGGCCAACGGTGACTGAGATTAGCTGCTCACAAACTGCGAGGACGCACGGACGCACGCACGCACGGACGGACGCACGGACGGACGGACGGACGGACGGACGGAGGGGAAAACATACTCTCCCTCAGCCTTCGGCTGGTGGAGACAATTAGGCTTTCCAAAGGGAGACACAAGGTTTGGAGAGTGATCTGGAGCAGCAAGGTGCTTTCCTGAGGTTTGCCAAGGGTTCACTAGTTGGATCAGGTCTTGAGCAAGCCAGGAGACAAGGTTTGGTCATCTGAAAATCCAGACATTACCTACAGTAGGTGGTAGACCAATCTGCACACCAGTGTCTGTCATTCCAGTGTTCCATTTTCTCTTGTAAAATATTTGTTAAAGGTACTTTGCGGTTTCAGATATAGGACCAGCCTGTGTAACTAAAAAGCACTTAAATAAGAGGATGATTACTTTGCTTTCTTTGGCCAGATAAGCCTATTGTTGTGTAGTCCTTCATTTCTCTACTCCTCCCTTTCAGGGAACACTATACTCCAGCCAAGAGAGCATATGGTCCCATCTGCAAACAGTAGGAAACTAGTGCTGCTGATTGAACACTTGAAGTGACCCTCATTTAGCCTGTCATAGAACCAAGTGCCTGTCAGACACTCCGTTTAATATTAATACTGTGGCTTGTCTGGCATTTCTGTGGCAAATACTATATTTTCTTTATCAGAATCTGAATTTTATATTTCCATCCCATGTAGGCCTATGCATTGATTTAATCATAGAAAATATATGTAATAATTGTATTTATTTATTTTAAATACTACTAGAAATCTGGTGGCAGAATACTATTATGGCAGATTTAGAGCCTAGAGTTAGTCTTTTACACACCAGAATGAATTGGTTCCATCCCTGATTGGATCTCATGCTGCAGAGGTTGGATGGACTGTTCTTTATGTAGCAGCCAACAGTACCAGTCCCCTAATGTCAGTGGTTCTCAACCTTTTCAGGCTGCGACCCCCAAAATATTCATATTTGAACTGGGGATCCCCACCCTGCACAAGCACTTGGAATTTTAGGAGTTGGCATTACATTTAGTTTGACTCGATCTCTTCCATTGTGAAAATAGCAGATCTACATACTACAACGCCTCACGTTGCGAGGCGTTGTGAGCATGTAGATCGACTATTTTCACGATTTGACCAGTGTTTGACCAGACTGAGGTACTAAAAAGGTCTTTGAAGTCCTTAAATTGACACTTAAGAAATGTGCAGATACCCTATATACACTTATACTGTGTGTTGGTTTGATTACTGTTGAGTGAGAAAACAATGTTAAGATGTAGCTAAACACCCCAAAATAATTTGAGGACCCCTCTGGGGGTCCCGACCCACAGGTTGAGAACCACTGCCCTACGTTACGCACAGGTAACAACGGAACCAGACAAGTTGAGACTATCATTGTTCAAACCATTGACCTGTGTGTGTGTGTGTGTGTGTGTGTGTGTGTGTGTGTGTGTGTGTGTGTGTGTGTGTGTGTGTGTGTGTGTGTGTGTGTGTGTGTGTGTGTGTGTGTGTGTGTGTGTGTGTGTGTGTGTGTGTGTGTGTCCGCTTTTGGCAGGACAATCAGCAGATTGTTCGAATAACTTGGGGCCTTTTCCTTTCTACACAGGCACATGTGTATGGGTTTGGAAATCCTGGGAAAGTGAATAATTAAAAAATGTGTGGTCAAATTGTTCCTTTAACATAGCCTAACTGCCATGACATTTCACATTTTCTTGTCAGAACATTCACACACAGGTTGCATAGATGCTGAATAAACACCCAGTGAGTCTCTCCACTCTAGGCTGACTGTTATCCTTGCACAGCTTGCTACTGTAGTAGGCAGTGAGTGTAGTCAGGGGTGAGATGCCGTGGGCTCGGTTGGGCTCGGCGAGCCCAGACTTATTTAGCTGCACGCGTGCGTGCCTCTCCGCCTCGCGCGCAAGCACGCACACGTCACGAATTTAGAGGGGCACCACTCCACTTCTAAAATATCACACCACTGAATGTAGTAGTGCTTGAGTTCCATATTCTCCATGTGTTACATCAGCATAAGGAATGGTGGTTGCTGGTTTGTTCTCTGTAGTAGTATTCAATTATAGATAACCCACATTAAAATGTTATGGCATAATAGCAACAATTGTTATGTTTCCGGAAATAAGCAGACGAAGGACAAGGCTAATGTAAGACAGTTTAGGAGTTGAAAAGGTCAAGTGAGAAAATGTCGGAGGTTTTTTACTTGGCGTCAGTTGGCCTTCGACAGGGAGGGCAGGATTGTTGATTTAGGTGTGGGTTCACATGCAACTTCCACTGCAGCCCAGCTACCTTTGGTATATCTTACTTTAGTTACTGGTGGACAGTAGGTAAACAGACCTTATGGTTGCTCAACCCTTAAAACAAAGATGTCATTATTGTTTGTTTCCTACTTGTCTTAAATAAATAATGATAATAAACTAGAAAGATGCAATTCTGGGAAATTGCAAGTGTGGTTGCAGTTTTTGCATTTTCCATTTTAAGTCGATGGGGAACACTAACTCACTAATAAATTATCTCAACAACAATGTAGCTCTTAGCAAAATGCAAGCACACGATTCCCGATGTCGAGTGTGTGCCGCCAAAACTGTGTGAGGAGTAGTTCGGCAAACTTTGGGGGTTATTCTATGAATAAAATTGGACAAGTTGGGGTTACTCCACACACACAAAGTGAAACATAGGAGCGGTTTGCACTGTTCAAAAATGAAATCTTCATAATATGTGATTGATATCCCCAGCCCTGGAGTCTGGACAGACACACACATACTGTACCCACACACAGATGCTCTTCTAGGTGGCTTGCCTCCAAGGATCCACTCTGTAACCCGAACAACACTGTGTCATCAAACACTACTGCTAGACTGTAGCCTAGAGAGTGAGACATGCCAAACCTTGGTCTTTTTCAAGACAGATTGAAGTGCAAAAATGTCAGCATGTTCACTTAATATGGCTTTCTGCCCTCTGGCACTAAACTCTCAGAAGGAACACTGGTACGTTCTGAGCAGTTTTCAAGTGACTCACTCGTGAGGATCTTCACACTCATCTGAGCTTACGATCATCCCTATAATGGAAAAACTCACCATGATAAAATTACTGAGTATTATAACAATAAAAGATTAAATCATATGTATCCTCCCATCTGCTGAGCTGTCTTAAGATGATGATGATGATGATGGTGGTGGTAACTGCTTGTCTGTTCAGACCTCTGCTGGAATCTCATTTAATTTATCAAGACACTTTAGCTACACAAAAATTAAACCTAATGAAACAGTGGCTCTGGAAGTAAAGTGGTCTTGTGGGAACCGAAAGCTTCCTGGTTCAATCCCCAGCTCGCCCTGGGCTTGTTTCAATGTACCCTTGAGCAAGACACTTACCCCGAACTGCAGTCGATGATCAGGTTTGTGCCTTGCATGGTTTCCTCCCCTGTCTTTGGTGATTGAATGTGTGTGAATGGGTGAATGTGATGCACATTGTAAAGGACTTTGGACAAAGGCGCTCTATAAATGCGGCATTTACCAGTAGGGATAGTGCCGAACCATAATATCGAGAAAAAGTTAAGGGGACCCATAACCAGTTTTTTTATCATCAAATTATTCACCTCCAAGTCTTGGAGTTGTTATCCTCAAAGATGGTGCAAAATGTGTTAAAGATTCATTTAATGACTAATTTTACAAAGTAACATTGTTGAGAATGCCTGCTACTGAGCCATATCTCTATGAACTTCCTGTTTGGGATCGGATCCATCCGCAGTAGGAAAAACGTGCCATGCATGTATCTCATGCTTGTTCTCTCTGTCTATCTCTTCTGTCTCTTGTATCAGCAACCTGTGTCCTACATCACGTTTGTGAACCATAAAGTGTATCAATAAGGAAGGATTAAATTAGCTTGTCCTAACATGCGTTTTAGATGCGACTGGAACTTGGTTTTATACACTGATCTTAAACTGGACTTTTTTCCTGTAGTCTTTGGAGGTGGTCTGTTATTGTAGGCTGAGTAATGGCTCTTGTAGCTCTTGGAATAGGATTGTTTGCCAAACCTCTCTTGTCTGCCAACAGATTTCTTTTTTTTTTATGTCTGCCTGGCTGAGAATTTCAGCAGAAACGGCAACAAAGTGTTTTTGTTTAGATTGGGAGTGTGCCGTAGCAGGTAGTGGATTCAGTGTCATATTCAGCATCCGGACCCTCTGCACAGTCAAAAGTCTGCACCATTTAACCAATTATAATAGCTTGCAGCTGGTTCAGTTTAGGTTAAAGTTAAGCACGGTTAGTAAGGTTATGCATCAGTCTGGTGGTGTGGTTATGGTTAGGGTAAGGATCTGGGCAGGGATTTCAGAGCGTCTGACAGCTTAATCGAGTTTTCCACTGCCTTCTATGACGCGTAGATAAGATGAGGTGTTTTTTATAGCCAGGATTGGTTACACCGGGCCTGCAAACTTTGGAAGTCGTAGGAGTCAAAATGGAATGTGGAAAATCTTGTACATCTTGATCACCAGTGGCTCCAGAGATGATGGGTACCAATTTGCGTGAGTTTTGAACAAAATTATTAGTAGCAAAAAAAGTGTTGTTTTGCGAAAATCACAAAGTGGCACAAATAACCGTGGCCGTGGGAGTTGAGTTGGAATCATGGGGATTTCTTTTTACTGTACGGTTCAAACAGTTATGGGTCAAAACATGGAGCAGCCTGTTATAGAGTCACTATGAGGCTGATTTGAGAAATCTGGGTTGAGTTTCGTCCTTGGCCTACTGGGAGTGTACATGAACACACGCCAATGGATGGACAGACTCACAGGAGCGAAAACATAATCCTCATCCTTTCCGGCCTGGTGTAGATAATAAAGAATCTATTTGTATGTATGGCTAGCTGTTCAATAAATTCACCATATTTGATCATTACATTCATTACCCATTGTACAACTTCTTGTTCGTGTATCCAGTTGATGCGTGTTGTTGGAGGAGCAAAGCAGTGATAACCACCCCATTCTTGCAACTGAGCCATGTGCTAATTGGTAGCCACATTAGCTCATGTCTGCTGACAGTTGGTGGTCTGTCAGAGAGGAGAGGCAAGGGGAGCGTCTGTTACGACACAAATTTGGAGTCAAAGAGCCTCAAACATCTGGATGGGGAATGTTTAACACAAAAAAGTTCACACATGATCTCAAGCTGTTGTACCAGCTGCAGTGCATACTGTATGTATTGGGATGTTTTGCACCCTAAAGTCTCATAAGTTGTAAACTAATTCCAGTACCCTGTGTGTGTTACTGTTCATGTTTCAGCAGCAACAAATATCTAGTAAAACTAAGTTCATAGTTAAGTTTTAAAGTTGACACAACATACTGAACAGTGCTCTTCATTGATAAAAGGTTAATTTTGTCAACAAACAATGCTGAATTATCCTCTCACCTCTTCTCTGCACAGATATGTTCAGACGAGTTGTACGGGCGAGCAAATTCCGTCATGTCTTTGGCCAGGCGGTAAAGAATGACCAATGCTACGACGATATCCGGGTATCAAGGGTTACATGGGACAGCTCCTTCTGTGCGGTCAACCCCAGATTTGTTGCCCTAATCATTGAAGCCAGTGGGGGTGGAGCTTTCCTCGTTCTTCCTCTTCACAAGGTATGTTTATCTTTTCCAATAAAGGGTTTGATACAGGTTCATAAAATAATTGTTGTTTTTGTCGTTTTGAATGGTTTAGAGCAGTGGTTCTCAAAGTGGATTTCAGGGACTTTGTGGGTTCCTTTATGGGCGTCTAATACTTGACCCATACAAGTCTGTAACTAACAGTATACAAATGGAACCAAATAGGGTTCCATTTGTATGCTGTCTAGAGTTAAGGGGAGACCTTGACATGTAAAGGTTTGAGAATCACTGGTTTAGAGTATATTAGTAAAGTTACAGTACATGGCTGACTTTGGCCTGCTACTGTACATTGTCTACAGTACCTCAGGGCCTCGTAAGGTCCACATACCTTCACATACCTGTGTGGCTTGAAATCCCATCCTGCCACTGATCCAGCACAGACAGCAATTAGTCGCACTATTTACTGCTTTTCCATCCACTGAGAGTTGCACACTCAGCAGGAAATCATACATTGATCAGACATGCTGCAGTACTGATGAAAAACTAGTTATCTTGCTTAAAATATTAATTTACAAAGAGTACATTCTCCATCCATTTTTTAAAGAGTCATGAAACCCAAAATCACTTTTTCTATAAATATATATTAATATATATTATTATATATATGTGTCCCAATCTCACTGAGAGCCAGTCATTGCAATTTTTTTCATTTTCATTCTTTCATTTCATTTGAAAGCTGGGGATCATAGCTACAAAATGATATATTGGTTGTGGAGATTGACCCAACAGTTTTGAAGATATGGCTTATAGAATGATGCCATGCTGAAATAGGACTTTTGAGATATTCAAGTTTTAAATAAATTTCTAACCTGCAATGACCTGACTCCGCCACATGGGGAGCAATCTTCAATTCAATCTTCAATTCAAAGAAGCTTTATTGGCATGAGAACACAAACGTTTACACAGTGGTGGAAAAAGTACCAACATTTTATAATTAAGTAAAAGTATCAATTCTGCAATGTAGAATCACTCTGTTACAAGTAAAAGTCCAGAATTAAAAATGTACTTGAGTAAAAGTACAAAAGTATTGGTATCCAAATGTACTTAACACCTACCCTGCCAAAAAAGACGTTTCTATAATAAAAATGTCTTTTTAACTATGGACCTCCCTGCCAGACGTCTTCTGGACGTCTTTTTTAAAAAAATAATAAAAAAAAAAATCTTTTTTTTTTTTTTCAAAAAAAATTTTTGAATTTTTTTTTTTGGACCTCCAACAGTGTACTAGGCATGATCGCGAAATTGCATGTTTAACCCCCATACCAACCACATCTTTCAAACATGGCAGCCATGTTTGTTTACATTTGAAGAAAACATAAGGGCTCCTTTCTCCTGAATGCCTGAACGGATTTCCAAGCGGATTTTTTTGTTTGAAAGCTGTGAAAAGCATGCACATGCATAGTGCTTGATCTGTGCACGAATTTGTGCACCAGCGTGCACACTATTTTTTAACCCTTTGTACCCTTTGGTGGCAATATAAGAGGTCCCACTTTGCATATGGCACTGAAGAAGTTAAAGTACCAAAAGTAAAAGTACAAAATGTTTGAAAATAGCAGATCTACAAGCTCACAACGCGTCGCACCGCAATGCGCTGTGAGCTTGTAGATCGGCTATTTTTAAATAGCCTTGGTATAACATAGGGCTAAAGTGGTTTATGTATGTTTTAAACTTTAGTTATTGCTTTGTAGATTAGCATTATTGGGCTAAATGTAAAGACGCTACGCTGCGCCAACCGTGAATTCAACACAATCTGCTGTTGAGCAGTTTAACCAATTTGCTACGTACGTCTACACAAACGGTCAGATTACAAAGATAAATTGCTTAGTGAAGGCTCACGGATGTCACCATAGGGTACGCTCCAGCAGAATGTCCCGTAATGATCGTATTATTTAACGAGGAGCATTTTAATCCGTTCGGTCGTCGTTTCCTTAAAAAGGTATTAATGTATCTAAGTGCAGTACACCTCGCAACCGATGGGGTCGCATGGCTGAAAAACAACAGAAAATGGCGTCTGATCGGATTAAAATGCTGTTTATTAAACAATACGAAAGATACGGGTAATTCTGCTTGAGCGTACCATACTGTGACATCTGTGAGACTTCAGTAAGCACTAAGCACTTTATCTTTGAAATATGAACGTTTTTGTAGACGTACGTAGCAAATAGGTTTAACTGCTCAACACGAGGTTGAAGTGAATTTATTACGTGCGCAACACCGTTAGCCTGTCGGCTAACTGTGCTAACTGTGCTTTATATAACATCGTCGAGTGTTTGTGTAACTTCAGTCAGATTGAAGGATCATCTGACTCTGATAATGAACCACAATCTATAGGCTACGCTTAACTGCCTCGCGTTGTGAGCTTGTAGAAGAGCAAAAATAGAGTTTGGTCGCCTTTTATACAACAGATGCCTACGTTAGCCTGCTGCTAGCGCTAGCTAACGTTAGCGTTAGCCGTTAGCCAGTCATCAGCCAGTCATCTAGAATAGTCTAATAAGTCAATTTTCCGACGGCGAGTGAACGAGCATTCCATGTGTCCTTCTGATGGATTTTTTTCCTGGCTGTGAATGTTTTTATTGTCCAAAAAGAAAACGCTCTGAACGTTAAAACTAGATAGTTTACGATGACACACTGTTCTAAGTCAAAGCTAAGCTAACTCAGTGAGAAAGGACACTCCTCGCCATCCGGTCCAGGCAGGAAACTGATCATTTTCCCCCCAAAAGTCGAGAAGAAGAACAGTCAACGGCTGAATAATAAATAAATAAATAATAGATTAAATCATTATAACAACGTAACATGGTTCATTTGGAACATACGTGGCACTACATTAACGGGATAAATACTGTGATTTGCAACGCTAGGTAATGGAGCGCCGATATTACCGCATTTGGCTACAAATGGCTAACACAGGGTGGTGAAAACTAGCATGTTAGCTGTATTCTGGGAGGACCAACAGAATTATGTCTCGATCTCTCACATTAATTAAAAAAAGTCTTATTTATATGCAGAGTTAAGCTCTGGCGTTTAAGTGAAATGTAGCCTAGATATTATGAGATGCTGTTGTGGCATTATCTTTTTAGAGAGAAAAAAAAAAAAACGTCATATAGGCTGTAGGGAATAATGACAATTCCCGAGATGACTGGCTCTCTGCCAGATTGAGACAGATATATAAATGAGTCACTTGTGATAGGGAGCAGTGATATGGTTCAATTTTCCCATGGGCTTGTGGATTCAGAGCTTTCTGCTGTCTCTGTAGCTATTTCTGTGTACTTCCATTTTCTAGGTTGAAAACGTGTTTATATGACGTCATGTGTTTACATGACGTGACAGAACACTGTGGACAGCCTGTCGTCTGACACACAGGTGGAAAATATAGCTACTCACATTTTTTACTTCAGTAAAGTATCAATACTGCAATGTAGAACCACTCTGTTACAATTAAACGTCCAGAATTCAATGTGTACATCCCTGCGAGGCTCCGGTTGCGGTAAAACAGCACAGAGTACGGGTGGAGAAAGCTAAAATCATGGATACGGCTCTTAGATGGCTTGTTAGTAAGATCTTTAGTTTACCGGTAAATATACGGGATATATGCGGAATCTTTATCATTTTTCCACCTGCAGTGCCTAGTTTTAAGCTCAGTCACTCTGTGGCTACTTTCAGAATATAATTGCGACCGTCAGGTCGCAGTTACTGTCAAAACCTCGACCAGCTGTGAGTCCGTCCGTCAGTCAGTCTCTGTCACACGTCACACTTTTGCCCTGCTCATATCTCCGCAACCGTTGCCCCGATCCATGCCAAATTTTGCACACACACTCCTTGCCTGCCAAACCACAACCTCCACCTCCATCATTTCTCACATGGCCCTCTTCTAGCGCCACCGTGAGGCCAATTCTTGCAAAACACATTTTTGGACACTACTCCTACAGATTTTGCCCTAAAATCACGCAAATCGCTACACAGTATGTCTACACTCATGTCATCAACATGGATCTCTCCCATTTAGCGCCACCTTCAGGCCGATTTTTTCAAACACATTTTTGGACACTACTCCTACACATTTTGCCCTAAAATCACACAAATCGCTACACAGTATGTCTACACTCATGGCATCAACATGGATCTCTCCCATTTAACGCCACCTTCAGGCTGATTTTTTAAAACACATTTTTGGACACTGCTCCTACAGATTTTGCCCTAAAATCACACAAATCGGTACACAGTATGTCTACACTCATCTCATCAATATGGATGTCCCATATAGCTCCACCATCAGGCCGATTTTTTCAACCACATTTTTGGACACTGCTCCTACACATTTTGCCCTAAAATCACGCTGTGACCTGACGGACGCTTATCTCCCGATTAGGGAGTCTTACTGGTGATATGCACAGATTACTCCGCCCCCTCGCATCACAACAACAGATAACCATGCCTACATTTTAGATGTATTTTCATCATCTGAATTCTGATAAAACAAATAAAGAGGCGGGGTTTCTCACTCCTTTAAAGAGCTATGCCTCAGTTTGCTATTTAGCAGAGCTTCTAGGTGTGTGACTGTGTGGTCTCTGGTGGCCTAATTGAGTGGGTTTTATACTGGTACTTCGCTCAGTACAAGACACACAGGTGATCAGTGGAGAGTGGAGACATGCAGACTAGATCTGATGTGGAATGCGCTAACTAAAACCCAGGTGTTTCAACCTGATGGGCGTGGTTTAGCAGGGCATAGCAGTGCACACTTCTGAAGAAGAATACGTGAGGGAACTTTGTCCCTAAAAAAAATCATAATAACGATCATTATGGATTATGGAGATGGATATAGGATACGAAACTAGCAGGCAGACAAACGCAATGTGGTAGGGGGATTCTCTTCAGTTGATGCATTGATGCATTTAAGTTTTAAGCACTGAGTTGTACTTTTTCCAATGATGTGCTCTGAAAATAGCTGATCTACAGGCACACCAACAGTAAGGCCTTGAGGCTTGTGGGGCGCGCCCGAGCGAGCCGCTTGGCGAGCGAGTGTGAATGTTATGATGACCAGTGGCTAGTCAATGTGTTGCAGCACAGAGTATTGCAGCAGTCCCTCACATTCCTCAGCTCTGCTGCTAGTAGAATCAGTGGGATTACCGTGATACAGTCTCATCGTCTTTTTCTTTTTTTTCTCAGTCGGTGCAAGGCGTCACAGTCAGTGCAGTCACTCTTACTCCTCAAAGCCTAATGACCTGTTTGGCTCCAGATGACGTGTACTGTAATCAGAAGTTGCTTTAAAGCTGAGATTGTGTTTGCTGTTCAGGGAGAAAGGAGAAATTGTACATTTGATTGCTGTAACTCCTTTTAAAGGCTTTGTTGTCTCCCTTGCCAGAGTGAAGTTATGCGTGTGCTGATGCATATGCAGATGATGTAACAGGATTACCAAAGGGTATTTTTAGAGGGAAGAAAGCCTTTATATCGTCTTGTCAGCAATAAGATGAATGGAATAATAAAGCTGTGACATCTGCAGGTCGGCAGGATGACATTTGAACTAACAAAATGTGGATGTATGTACATTTTTTACTCTAGCTGGACTGTTTTGTCATTCAGTCTTTTGTTCATGACTATTTTGCGTACAGTACATTCGGTGAGCAGCACTGCTGACTCTTTTGAGTCCCAATACTGTGGGTCTTAACATTGAGCAGAGAGCTATTTCACACAGATGGCAACCGAAGCCACACCAAAGCCCGGGAGGTGGATCTGTCTTGATTCTCCTCACCTCCATCCATATAAGGGCCTTCCATTACTCTATTCCAACCACAAAGCGTGTTTGGAAAAAGGCAGTGTTTATAGAGAGTTTGCCTGTAAACAATTTAGTTGTTTACACCGGTTGTCATCATGAGCAAATCTACTTTTTGTTTTTTAATATTCAATGGGTCAAACACTCATCACAACCTCTAGGACTGCTCTAACCACTCAGGACCCCCTGACACTGCTCCTTGGAAATGTTATGATGGCAAATTGCTCGTTGGCAGTAGCACCAGCAGCACACTACCAATGTCTCTGACTGCCCCCGCTGTGTCCCAGCGTCCAAGACACAACACCATGAGTGACACGAGTGCTGCTGTGGTGTTGACAGATCCAACCTGGGCCTGTAATTACTGGCGTGTCATATGAGTCGGCTCTGGCACGGGGTACCGGATCCCCTGGCCTGTCATCACACAGTTTACGCCTCTCAGCACCTCACTGAATGCGGAGCCTTGTCCCAGAGTTGGAGCCGGGAGCTAGATTAGCTAGCTTCACACTCCTTCTGTCCTCCTCTCTGTGTCTCCGTCTTGGAAATGGACTGCCCTCTGCCTGACATGTCGCAGTACAGTGATGGTGTGTTCACGGAACAAAGTCTGCTTTCAGCGCTGAATTAAAAGTGGTCGGAGACTGATGTCTTTGTGTGCAAAGTAAAGCCTGTTCAATTTCCTGCAAGTGAGAAACTGAAAAAATCTCTTGATTTTTGATCTGCCCACATACAAGCTGTCAATGGAGACATGCAGTAATCTCTCACAAAGTGTTTCCTCCCTCTCATTATTGCATGCATTGAAGAACTAAGGAGGAGCTAAAGGAGAATATTCACCAGTCAATTAGAGATCCTTTAAAGAAAATGGACTTTGATAAATACATTGATCATGCTTTGTACATCCATAGCTGAATGGGTAGAGCGCCCACCTGGGAAGCAGAAAGTCCCAGGTTAGATTCGCGTGAATCAAAACAGCATCCCGGTTTCGACGATGGAACAAGGGGGAGCGCTTATTTTCGGTGGAGATGATGGAGGCACGCTGGCGTTATATTATAAACACAATCTGATCTAGCAATCATGACATAGGCTATTTATTATAATCACTAATTCACTATGAAGTGTCTTTAATTATAATTAAAGTAAAAATAGTCAAATAACAAACAAGGACAAATTGTTCTGCCCACAACCTTATCAAACCAAAATGCCTGTAAATGTAGGCCTATTATAACTATGATAATGGTTCTTAATTAGTCCCAATTAAGTTTAATACTTGACCTTATAAATATACAATGTGTATGATTATATATGTTATGAAACATCGCATAGTCGAGCGTTGCGACGGTCGCATGAGCTGACTCAGCGCCGTTACCGACTTATGTGCCGTTATGGACAGAATAGTAAATCTTCGGCGCCCCGAATTTCATCACCTCCGCGCAGTCCAGGGGAACACAACGGAGCGCTCCCTACCTCTGGTTCAGCCAATCACAAGCTTCCACTGCCGATACCGGGATGCTGTTTTGATACATGCGTTAGATTCCCGGCCCTGGGAAAGTGTGCCTGACACTTTTAACCCCTAACTGCTTCCTGTGCTCTGTACTAATGGCACTGCTCCTAGTGGTTATATGATGGGTAAATGAGGAGGACAAATTTCACTTATTTGCAATTATGCAGTGACAAAAAACTACCCAAAAAGCTATGGACCAAATTCATATTATTATGAATTATTATTGATCCCCTCCTAGCTTGCTCCCAGAGATGCAAACAACGCACTCCCACAGCAAGCTCCATGAAAGCTTGTTCTTTCCACAACTTTGAAAGCGAAGTTTTTAATCATTAAAATTTGTCTGTTGGTTAATAATAACGCATTATTTTGTGGTGTGTCAAACTGAGAACACATAAACTTAAATAAATAAATATTACATTACATACTTACATTAAGAAGACCGTAGACCATTAAATCTAGCATTTATGATCATCCCTGGTCCAAGGATAGAAGGCCTAAAACTAAGAGCATCTCTTACACCAGGGCACCACTGCAGCTCGGGCGTCGTGCTGGCGTAAAAAAATAAGAAAACTGAGTCTGGAGCACCGAACTGCAATGGAGCACCCTTCATTGATTAGAAAGGGAACACAAGTTTGATAAGGATTGGAACAATGGTGCACCTGTGGCACCCGGTGTGACTATTGTCATGGCAGAGCCCTGAATGGTGTTTGTACCACGTTTAGTAAGGGTCGGAACAAATGTGCCCCCGTGGCCCCCGGGAGCTCCTGACGGGCCCCCTGGGGGCCACATGTGGCCCTAGTGTGACTATTCTCTTGGCAGACCCCTGAACAGTGTTTGTGCCAAGTTTGGTGCAGATCAGCCTTGCAAGTCCGGAAGTTACCTTTTGTGACACCGTTCACATCAGAACTAGTATCAGAATTAGTACAGATTACAGCTGAGCCAGATCACGCCTGAGCAAACTTTTGTCTCTAGTAATAATTATTCCAATAAAACAAAATATTAATAATTTAAAAAGAAATATGAACGCAAATTTGGAATCTTCACTGCAGTAGTATTTTCTGGTATTATAAGGCTTTTGTTATTATGTTATCTCCAAATAACTCCCGTGTAATGTTTTATAAAACAAGACTGGACATATCTGTAGCGCCTAAATGCTGACAGCGCAGATCTCTGGCTGACTGAGAGGAGAGTCTGTTCTGAGACTAGACTTCCGTTACAGATACACTGCAGTGGTCAGTATTAAGGCCACTTTTAACCGCACAGATTCGGCGACGATTCGGCGGCGGAAGGCGGCGGAAAGCGTCTGTTGCCGAACGGGAGCTCATCGTCAGGTTTTCGGCAGCGGGTCGGGAACCTTATCGACCGAAAACTGGAAAACTGGACTTGCTCAGTTTTGTTCAGTCGCCCCTCGCCGTCGGTAAGATTGAGGGAGTTGTAGAATAGTTTACTACTGCTCCAAAACCAAGCCAAAACAAGCCAGAGACATTTTCCCGTCGCATATTTTTACTAAATACCATATTCTCAATCTCAACTCTCAATTCCTATTCCAATCGGATCCAAAGCAAAGCTAGTAGTAGGCTAGTAATAGTCCATCAAGTGCCCGTGTTGTTGTTTTCTTTTTTTTCCTCCTCTGCACGGAGAACAGAGCTGCCTCCGGCCGGGTTAGTGTTGCCAGATTCTGTGAGTGAAATACGCGACCAGGTCTATGAAAATAAGCCCAAAAGCGCGACCAGTTTCACCTCTGAACTCTATTACATTAGTTATTTTATAAAATAATGTTGAAAGCAAGGCCAAATAAGCAACTACACTTCAGAAACAAGCCCAAACAAAAGCAACCCACATCTAGCAACATTATAGGAAAACAGGATCAACGTTGCTTATAAGGAGCAGACCTGGCACCACTGCCATACAGTAACTACAGACGGCGTCGTCTGAAAAAAATAAAATAAAAAATAAGTGCTTAGTTTTTTGCAGTTCTTTGCAGTCTGTGTACAGTCAGAAGGAGTCTCCTGTAGGCTGTTTGGTGTGTAGACACCTTTACAGGGTTGCCCTTCAAAACCTCTGTTCCTATTCATAGATGTTGCACCATTGTATAGATTTGTATCAGAAATGTAGAAGATGCTTCTACGCCATGCATGTGTTTTTGTGGGATTTAACCCTGCACCATGGCCAAAGCTCTGTGCATCTCTGCAGGGCACATGGGTTTCAGACGAGACCGATTGGGTATAGTTTCCTTTTTGTTGCAAAGACACGCAGCCCTCCCCCCAGTGTGAGGGTGCATCTGGCTGGATAGTCCATCTGCCCATGCTGTGCTGCTCTCAGCCTATGTGGGCAGCCAGCTGCTCAAGGCCTTTGTCCTACACTCGCTCCCAGCCAAGCCCTTTGTCATTGCCACACTCTGGTGGGGGGGAGGTGGAGGTACCATGCTCCTACCCCCCCCCCCCCCCAAATATGTCTCATATGCCCCAAGAGTGTACAACTCTGTCTTAACAATATGATGGGCGCACAAGAACACTTGCGTTCACTTTATTGAATCGTCCACAATGGCATCTTGCTTTTTTTGCATACCTTGGTTATAGGCCACTGTCTGTTGCGTTTACTGTATCTCCATCTAGTTGGACATAGAAAGCATTTCTTGCAGGGGGCAGAGGTTAATGTCTGGGGTCTGTGACCTAACCCGAGCTCTGACGTTCATCTATAGGAGTGGTCAGTGAGTGGAGCTGACCAGTGTCTGGCTTGCTCTTTGTGTGTGTGTGTGTGTGTGTGTGTGTGTGTGTGTGTGTGTGTGTGTGTGTGTGTGTGTGTGTGTGTGCGTGTGCGTGTGTGTGTGTTGGATGAGATTGGTGCTGCAGTCCAGCATGACTCAACTCAGCCATGAGCATTGTTTCTGCCTCCTGTCAGAACACATAGGGATTTGTGGAGAGGGTGTCAGGTGTCTGACTAAACACATGTCATCCCCTTCCCTTATGCTTTCAATCTCCCCTATTTTTCTCAGATTCCCACTAATTTATTCCCTTATTTCCATATGAAGGAAGCTGTGGGTGTGTGAATGCAGCAACTAGCAAGCATGCAGTGAGACATTCCTGCACCCCCCCCCCTCTCTCAGTGAATGACCATAGATTTATATATTCCCCATGCCTTGAAATTGCTTATTTGATGCAGGCAAACATGACATGGTTCTGTTCTCATTCCTTGTCTGGAGTATTTTCATTTTCCGCACTGTCTGCAAGTGTTAGTTACTGTGTAATATATTTAGGGCAGTATTAGCATCTCTGGCTTCTGCTTTGGGCTTTTCTTTCTGAGATGGTCTAAAAGTATGGCTGTAACACCAAATCGTGTATTGCGTACTGTAAAAGGCATGTTCCATGCTAGCACCTCTGACACCGCCTTCATACAAACAGCACAATGAAATTGGAGTGTGTTTTATTTGGATCCATTCCCTCAATCCTCCATTCACCTTTACTCAACCTTTGGTGTAAGTAAATCCCTGGGCGTGTGCATAAACACACACTTTCTATTGCCCTCTCTCAAACACACACGGCTGGCTACTTACTACGTCTCTCATTCTCATTATACACAGAGACACATACAAATACATTAACCCCGTTTAAACAACTTAAGACCTATATAAACGTAATCATACTCCAAGCAAAAATACAAGTGCACAAAGTGATGCGATGTGACACATTATTGTGAGCTTGTAGAATATAGATGAGCTACTTGCTATTTTCAAAAATTGCAAACCCACCTAGGGTATGGTCACTGATGACGCTGTTTTGACTTTTTGGCTACTTTTTGAAGATTTTCTTGCTTATAATGACATGCCCAAGATAGGGATAGCAGGGTTAAAGTGCTTAATACAAAGGGTATTTCCCCATACTCTGCTCAATCTGTATTCCAGGACCTCTGAGTCTATACTGCCTCGCTGCCTCTGCCTTCACCACTGCTGCCGCTGAGTCCTGCTGACTGCAGATTTTACCATATATGGTCATTCACTGCTCCCTGCCTGACAGCCTTCCAAGACCATTTCCTCCCTGCCTTGCAATTGGCTGCTGCTCGTAGTGCCGGCACACATGTGAATACTGGGATAGGCTGGAAGAGGAAGCGCGGCCAGGATGAGAGAAGCGTTTCTAGAGTCATGTGTTTGCCTGTGTGTCACAGTCATTCACTGGCTTTCAATGCCACATTATGTAATGTATACTCATTGATTTAAGTTGTTTTCTTCTGTGGAATCTAGTATTATGTCTAATAATTTAAAGCAGTGGTTCTCAACCTTTTCAGGCCGCAACCCCCAAAATAATCATATTTTAACTGGGGACATTTTGTATAACACGGCCCTATTGTGACAATAGCAGATATTCATGTTCAACGCAAGGCGTTGTGAGCATGTAGCTCGGCTATTTTCACAATTTCTTCTTCTAATATTTGACAACGGCTTAATCAGTCAAGTGGTAGTATGCCATTGACATGTTGCACCAATATTCCCCTTGATAATATCTATTCCAATCAGTGTTTTTGTTTTTGTCCACTGCTTTGATAGAAATGGCATAAAACACAACTCGTTTTTTTTTATCAAGCATCCTTTCTTGAGGAGCAATTGTATTTTCAGTCCCCTCTCTACAGTTCTGTCATCAGTAGTTTCTCTCCTAGAAGAACCACCATCTGTCATTCAATATTGAATACTTTCTGCTAGTTCCCAGCTGCAGAACCAGTGATGTTAGAAAAGAGAGAGACAAAGGTAGCATATAATTAGGTGCTGACTGCTACTCATCACCCTCCATGGCCCCTGCTTTACCTTGACAAGCCATATACCAGTGGCCTTATAGTTATAAACACTTACTTATAGTTTGTCAAACAACCTGTCACATGTGAGAAATTATTACATATTTTCAACTGAAAAAAGTCACAACACATTTCAAGTACGTCGTTGACGTATAAATTAGCTTTAAGTCTGCCCGCCCCCTACTGTGCTGAACTGTATTGTACTGGACTGTAGTCAGTATATACTGTGTAGGTCCCCTATCATTCAGAAGCTGTAAATCACATATACTGTGTGTACATAAGTCATGTGTCTGACTGGGCAACTGCTACTGTTACTGCTTCAGCGGTGTGTCTCTCAAGGCAACAGAGGCAAAGGAAAAGTGGAAATTTCCATGGAGCAATGAAGTGTGTTGAGCCACACTGGTGGAAGATCCTCTGTGTGTGTGTGTGCGTGTGTGCGTGTGCGTGTGCGCGCGTGCGCACATGCGCAACATGTTGAGTTGTGAGTAAGTGTCCCGGCTTATCGTGTGAGTGAAAATAATGTTCTTTATTGCTTTGAGTCATTTTTGTCCTTCTTCCTTATCCGTTCCTTTTGTGTACAAACGGTTCTGCTTTTATCTCCTGCAATGATATGCATTCTTATTTTGTATAGTATTTGTGTACAGCCGTATGAGTTGCATAGCAACAAGTGAGTGTGCCTGCCTGGCTGCAGACATTCCTCTCTAGGATGTAAATGTCTAGTGTAGTTATGGACATGTTAGTTTTTTCACTGGAGATATCAGTTTTCTCTGCTCTCACCTCCCTCGTCTGGTCAGAATGATGCTCACTCCTACATCTAACCACGCTCCCTCTGGGCTGGTTGCCTTGGTGATGATCACTGCTCTGCCTTTCCTTGCTTGGTGGGTTTATTCTGTTAGCAGCCTTTTTTCCAGTGTTGTGAAAGTGTCCTGTGATGTCACCCACCACTCTGCCAAGTAACCCCTTCGTTTACTTCTAAGGCCCTGACGGAGGTTAATAAGACTCTATCCATATCAGATTTATAACCGTAGTTACTAGTTAACATGGTTAATGTTTAAAGATTTATTTTAGGTTTTTATTTAATTTTTTAAGCCTTGTTTATTAAAATAATGTAGGGACAGGAAAGTGAGGGCAGACAGAGGGCGACTCCAAAGGCAGAATTGAAACGGGACATTGCAGTATTATGGCCAGCAAATGTTTGTCACTTAGGCCACATTCTCATAATATAATTCGGTTTAGTCGTGCGAATGGGAGGGGTAAAGTTGCCACATTCTTGCATATTTAATTGATACGTTTGCGCTCGCACAGCACTTTGTCATCCGAAACAAGGAATCGTCCACGTCTGTCCAGGGACATGTATGTATCCAAGCTGCATAATAATGCCTCCTCCATCTCCCTGTGTTTATTAATTCTTCAAGTTCAACTCACAATGTAACCGCAGGACCCCCGCAAGCGCCGCATTAGCCTATTTATCTGCGGTCGACGGTCGTAAACGGGCGATCACAAAATAAAACCAGCGGCGGCGGGAGGGACTCGCAAAATCTACCAGCAATAAACCAGACAGAAAATACTTTAGCAAGATATGAAGAGTAGAGCGTCAACGTCTCTCTCTCTCTCTCTCTCTCTCTCTCAGTCTCTCTCTCAGTCTATCTCTCTCTCTCTCTCTCTGACCCTCGTCTTTCCCTCCGCTGGCTCCCTCTTTGCGCACGATTTGGCACAGAGAGCCGCGCGCGCGAGCAAGACCCACACATCGGCCTATATTATATGATATACAGCTATACAAGTGACTCCTGTGGCACTTTCCTTTTATTTAACTGTGAGCAACAACTCCTCACAAATAATACACCATGTGCGATCGAGGGAGCGGTGATCAGAAATCAACTGAGGGGAGGAGGCGGCCAGAATCGTCAGAAATCTAATGAGAACAGACGGGGGGATTTAACCTTTTATAAATAGCTATGGATTTAACCCGCACATGGCTCTATATAGCCTACCACAATGTTCCATTGCATGTATTTGAGACGGATGGATTCACACCAACAGGGAAGCGTTTGCGGTAGCGCATCGAAACCACCGTTTTTTTGTGGATTTGCATTCGTTTCTTTTATTCGAAAAAGAATACGGATGCGTCTTCACACATGCCCAACCGCTGTGTATTTTCCAACAATACGTTATAGGATTCGTTTTAATCGTCATAAAACGTGCCTGTGTGAATGTCGCCTTAAAGTTGTTTATATCAACATTGGACTGGGTTTACCTGGTACTACTAACCTCTCCTGAATCACTTATTCTAGTGTTTGTGATCGGTAGGACACGCAGGTAAAGGGTAGAACATTCTTTAGGGTGTGAATCAGGGTGTGAATATACCCCTTAGGCCCTGACTCTTCCTAGGAGCAAAAACGAGTGTGGGACAGGTTGCCACAGGCCAACTTGTCTACACTGCTCTCAATGTTGATCTCATTGTTGTAACTGCAACTAAGCTCAGCATTATGAACATTGTTTAATATGGCCTCTGGTACAACCGGTGTTTCATGGCTCTGCAAAAACCATGTATTTCTAATTTGAGCTTTGTTTAATTGGCGTGGTGACACCTGCTCCACATCAGAGGTGTTTTCACAGTTTATTGGCTTGTGCTAACCATTACGGTTACCTCACTCCATACGAACCGCATTCCTGCCTTATGTAGATAATCACACTATTGAGTAATGTTTGTGCAGGCAGATCCACTTGTGCTCCTCGCTCAGTCCTAGGAATTCTTAATTGTGTATATCGGACACAAACATGATTAACACCAAGGGTGCTACATTTGACACCCCAGCAGCCCCCTTGCTCTCATTTAGTCATAGCCATACCAGAGCTGCCTGGGGCCGAGGTGTGGAATGTGAGGAACGCCTGGCTCTCTGGTGAACTGGCAGGCAGCTGCCTCAAAATGTGGCAAGACACGAGCCCTGGCGTGCTCTCTGGTCTGGGCCGGTCAGGATGTCAGATTGCAGCGCTTAACTTTAACATTGCTGGCCTACACGGCCACAAAACCACCATGTACAGTAGTAGGCTGTTAACTTAAGAGCTTGTGATGTGCTTACCCCACATCTAAATGCCACCAGATCATGTTGTTGAAACATACAAAATGCATATGGCGAGTAAACCTGATTCTAATCATTTTTGGCATGATGACCATGAGCAATGTCTGATATGAGACGGTACTGGAATTCATATACAGTCCAGTGTGTCACTGTCTGCTCTGGACTGGATTTTGTGAAAGTGAAATGTTGGTGTCCTGAGGCACTATAGAGCTTATTTTGTTATTTTATATCTACTGTATCTATTATATGTATCTTTGGCTCTTCTTGACACAACTCTTACCTATCTTGTGTTTCACTCTTTACTATTGTTGCTGCTATGACACCTGAATACATATTTATCTTATCATAGAGTGTGCGGTCCTGATCTTCACAGGCTGTGTCAGCCGGCCTGCTGTGTGGAGGATAGCATTCATCAGAGCAGGGAAATACCAGACAGACAGGAAGTAGCACTGTTCTGTATGTGTGCTTGATGTGTGTGATTCTTGTTGGTATTTTTGTTGTACTCTTATAGTTAGTTCGTTACAATATGTGTACTTTACTACATATTGACCACAAGAGAATATTGTTTGTGGAATATGAATGTCTTAAATACACTAGCGTCTTAAGCCTAACTTATATTTAGTTGTATGAATGTGTCGCTCACCAAGAATCATGCTCAGCCGTGTTGTCGGCAGAGATCTGGCTGACCACCACGGTATCATCTGAGAATAGGATGGATATATGATGGATATAAAGCTCTGTAGTGCACTAACTTAACATGTAATCACCCAGTCTGATTAAAAACCAAGAGGATTTGAGAAAGTGACATAATAAGATCAACAGAATAATCCTTTGGTCCTGTCATAACAAACTGTAGCAGTGATTATAATGTTGCTAAAATGGTTTTGATTGAAGCAGCTTATCTACACTCACTCAGTTTGTTTTCTATCTGAGCTTTTTGTGCCTTTCCTGCCTCAACTATAACTGATGATCTGTAAAGTCAGCAATTCAGCATTCTCCCTGTTTTACTTCCTGTTTTAAACAGAGGGGCTCAGGGCAGAAAACACTACAGTGAGATCAGATGCGTTCATAATCTTGAAACTAAGCTAACTTCTCTTTTGGTTGTTATTTAAGTAGGCAAAATGTATAAGATCAAGTAATGACAGATTTGAGTGAATTGGGGTTTGTTCACTCTTAAGGTAGCACTCCACCTAGCCTCGCGTAGCCAGGCTTACTCGAGTCATCTGCAAAGAGAAAAGCCTGGTTACGACGTGAGGCTGAGACTGCATAGAATGGTGCTACTTCCGCCGGGAGAATTTCCCCGGATGTTATTGTTTTTTCACAGTGTGGTGTATTCCCCGCTGGCGAAAAAAAAACGTTCTACTTCTCCCGACCCTTCGGTTGCGCTCGTAATAAACAATATCCAAACAAAAACATGGTTTTGACAAAGTTACACCTAAAAGAGCGAGTTAAGAGCTACAATCTATTTAGGTTTGTTTCGCTGGCGGATGTAAACAGACATGCACTGCGTGACGTAACTTCCCTTAACCGCAGCACTTCCGCCACTTCAGTTATGCAGCCCACAGTGGATATTGTGGCCAGGGTGCTCTCCACCACACCGACGTCTGCGGTGGTAAGCGTTGGAAAGTGTCTGTTGCTGAAAATCTCATGTTGAATGGGAGGTGTGTGGGTCGGACCCTTTCTAAAATGTGGTACATTTATCCATGGTACTGTATATATACAGCTCCACTGTATATACAGCTCCACTGTATATACAGCTCCATGTGTGCTCAAAATGCAGACAAAGCGTAAGACGTCACATGTGAGCGCTCACATGTAGCTCATCATTTAAACACCAGCTGTCAGCTGTCATATTTTTTATTTGAAAAATTATGATTATGATGATGAAACGTTGGATGCGCAAGGCTTGTGTGGCGAGTAGCCTATCCTACAGTAGGCTACTCGAACAGAAATGAGATTTTTTTCCCCCCTAATCATTCAAACTTTATTATATGATTATATTGATCATTAGACTAGTTGAAGCAAAATTATATGATCATGTGTGCAATGTGCATTGCACTGCCGCTTGCTGCAGGCACGCTGCTGTTTATTGTTTTAATTAACATTAATTATGAAAGATATGATACACCAAAATAGTCTAAATACAGATAACCTTGTTCACATGCCCTAAGCACCCTGCAGTTCAGTAGTTATCTTTATAATTTACAAAGGATTTAAGCATGTTCATGTATTTGTTGTTGTAAAAGACATCCAGGCTATTTTTAGCATGATAGTAGCTGTCTGTCTCTCAGGTGCATTCAGCAACTTTTTCCTTCCAACCGACTGATCTCCCGACTTCATTCGACTTGATTGATTGATTGAATGCTTTGAATGTAAACAGCACAAGGTGCAGTCAGTCATAGCTCTGGTCCAGAGCGTCAGCGAGTTCTTACTGACGCTCTGACAGGCGCGTGACTCAGAGACTAGA
This sequence comes from Nannobrachium achirus, assembly GCF_963921795.1. Classification (NCBI taxonomy): domain Eukaryota; kingdom Metazoa; phylum Chordata; class Actinopteri; order Myctophiformes; family Myctophidae; genus Nannobrachium; species Nannobrachium achirus. Next base: position 34,627,537 of record NC_137832.1, on the reverse strand, counting down.
CCAGCATTTCTCTGGTCTACCCACCCCGAGCCACCGCAGACACAACCCGGAAATAAGTGGCCGTCGAGTTGGATGCGTTTTATTTCATGACAAAAATAGTGTATTTTACAGAGTGGGAGGGGTGCTGAAAGGTTTCTCACCACAGACAATATACATTCAACAACGCAAAACTACCTTTGGTTAGGTGAGTAGCAAAGTAGTTTTCTTTATTTTGACTGAAGGCACGGTGGCGCAGTCACTGGGGACGCTGTGGGCACTGGGGGCGTGTTCTACTCCTCGTCATCAGTGCCCATACCCTAAGTGGGTCCGCATCAATATGCCGACGTGCCGGTATTCCGACCCTAACCCTAAACCTAACCTCAGTAACCGTGACGAGTAACTAACCTGCCGACGCTAGTCGGAACAGCGGCCTGTCGGCATATTGAGCGGACCCCACCCTAAGTGGGGTTGGCAAATGCATAGAAGGAAGCATGAGGTCAGTCTGTTGCTCTCCCCAGGTTGGCAAAGGGAGTGTAGCGCCCAGGATTACATTAGATCAGGGGTCTTCAACCTTTCAGGCCAAGAACCCCTAAGATGAAGCAGGGACCCCCAAAACCTTTTCATAGATTCCATATAGTTTCATCGTTTGACAGCACAATCATCACTCATCAGTGTATTTTGGATTCATGTCAATTTGTGTTTTCAGATATTTAACCACTTGAACTGTCAATACTTAATAAACTTGAACTTTCACTCTGTACTTAGTCTGCTCTTTTTTCCCTGTACACCAAACCTCTTTGCCGAAAATTGCCGATCTACAAGCTCACAACACCGTTGTGAGGACCCCCTGTTGAAGACCCCTGCATTAGATAATTGACACCGGGTGAAAAATGGGTTACAAAATCGTGGGATAAAAATTATGAAAAAAAGAAAAGAAAGGCCCTTTTGCCTTTACTAGGGTATGGGCACTGATGATGCGGAGGAGAGAACACGCCCCCAGCGTCCCCGGCGGAAATCGAACACAGGACCTTGTGAGGCGACAGCACTAGTGACTGCGCCACCGTACCTCCTGTTCACTAGTCTATGGGTCACCAATTATCTCCCGATTCCCCTCGACGTCACCTGGCACTTTACTTCTGACTTACAGGTCCAGGCTGGCTAGGCTACTGGGTGTAGTCATAGGACCGCACCCAGGTCAGCTTTTGACACAGGTCTTGGGATTATCTCTATCTTTCTCTCTTTCTTTCCCACACACACACACACACACACACACACACACACACACACACACACACACACACACACACACACACACACACACACACAGAGACTTACACTGGACTTTGATCTCCGGGCTTGGAGTTGTAGTATGTGTCACCGTCTAGCCCAACTCTGCTTCAGTCAGGTGATTACATAAGGGACAGGCCCACTATATTATAGATATTACTGACTTGTAGCTCTGCTCATTCTGTAGTCCTCCACTGGCCTACTACTGTAGCAGGCCAAATGTTCCAATGAGTCTAAATTGACTCTGGCCTTGTAAGATCTGAGTCATATGGCAACCACAGTACTGCGGGCAGTGGTGTAAAGTAACTAAGTACATTTACTTAAGTACAATTTTGAGGTATTTATACTTTACATGAGTATTTCCAAGTTCCAATACTTCTACTCCACTACATCGCAGAGGCAAATATTTTACTTTTAGTCCACTATATTTATCTGAACACATTAGTTACTAGTTACTTTGTAGATTTTGAATATTATTACAAAATATACATTACCCACTTCAGCCCTATATACATTTCGGCCATTTGAAAATAGCCGAACTACAAGCTCACAACACAATGCGTTGCAATGCATTGTGAGCTTGTAGATTTTCAAATATTTGTATACATTCGAAAACTTGTGAAATGGGAAATTCTGCATAATGAGTACTTTCTACTTTTGTACCAGTACTGCGGGAGTGTATTGTGCTGTGGCAGAAGACTGGAGGCGACCTCTGCTAGGCTTTGTTGTCTGCTGTAGACCAGGCAGGCAAGGAAGTGATGCCGAAAACTGGAAATCCTGAACAAGGCACTGACTCATATCCTGGACGCGCTGTCTGCTATTCAGGCCCAGATCACTTACAGCACTGGTTCCCAAACACTGGGCCACGACCCATTTGTGGGTCACAGACCAATTTTTATGGATCATGACTCGTAAAAATACACATTTTTCTCTTCCTACAAAAAATAAAAGATTATATTTAAAAAGTTGGAAAATCTCCCCTGATCAAGATGTCATTCCATCTTGGATGAGTGTTAGAGGTTTGGTCACCCCTCCGGGGGACCTGGGTTCAAAGCCCAGGTGTGACAGTTGTACCTCTCTCTGCTGGGAGAAGACATAAAAACGTACAGATTGTAGCTTATTGATTGATTGATTGATTTGATTTGAATACTTTATTATAAGTTTGCATAGGAAAAGTTCAACTAAAAAGGATAAACACCACAAGAAAGCTTTTGAGCTTGTTTCAACTGGGGTCCCTTTTTACAATTCATATTCATACAACATTAAATGACAAATAAAACACAATACTATGCAGAAAATGTCATCGGAAAATAGATGTTATTTACAGTAAAAAGGTCAGGGTGTAAGGATAGTCTTTGTCATTTTTACCCATTTCGAGTTGCAGCCACCTGACTTTTCAGATTGGTTTTATAGGAGGGTTAGGGATTTACACTCCTTCAGGGCCGTCAGTAGGGCATTCCACATTTTTGCAGCATAGCAGGAAAATTAATTTAACTCTTTGTTTGAGCAAAATCTGGTTTGGACGTTATTTGTGGAGCTGCCTCTGTTGTAATTGTGAGCATCCGTTTTTGAAGTATTTTGTCAGGTACATGGGTATCTCAGTGGTGTAGTGTATCTTGTACACCAGGCCCATTGCAAGATGCTGTACTCTGTCATCTACCCTGAGCCAAAATGATCAGGGGTATAGTGAGCATGAGATGGAAAGTTAAGCAGTAGCCTAATCAGTTTGTTTTGGGCCGTTAGATTATTTCTCAATATCCCTTTTAACACCTAGAAACTAGGTTCTTCTTACTGACATAGAAAAGGATGGGGTTCACCCTTTCTGTTCTTCTTTGGGGTTTGTAATCGTTTCATGCTCTAGTCTATTGGAAAGGGGTGTGTGTGTGTGTGTGTGTGTGTGTGTGTGTGTGGGGGGGGGGGGGGGGGGGTAGCTTGAATCTATTTCTTAGAACAACATTGGGATTGTGTTCCGCTTTTTTGTTCTCTAAAGTACATGGAAAAAGAATCTACACTCCCAGAGCATGAGTGAATGCATAGTGCTTACATTTAGCCTATCTGGAACAGGGGTATTGTTGTCCCGATTTAAAATGAAGCAACACGGAACTGAAAGTTCCTATGATCGGCCGCTAGTTGCTGGCACCAGAAGCAACTTGTTCTCCATAGGACAGTCATGGTCCCCAACCAGGACCATGACGTGAACGCGTTCTTGGGCAATGTGAACGCGTGCGTGACGTGGGACGCGTACGTATTGACGTCACTGATAGGATTCCATCCATTTCCCCCGAACCTTTACATTTGATTTTCTTACCTTAATAAACATTGTCATAAATACTTTATGGTTCCTGTCACTAGTTTAAAGGCTCGTTTCAATCACCATGATATGCGTTTTGTGAAAATATGGTCCAATTCATGTTATATTTGATGTTATAGCTGGGTATGTTGTAGGAGGGGCTTGTGATCATAGGCTTGTGATGATTCTTCTTTGTGTGCTTTATTTTCTGCAAGCTCAAGACAATGTCCCATGTATCCCTGCGGTTGCACGTGACCGTTGGCAGCCAATAGCATTCGAGGTGGTACCATTGCTACCAATGAATGTTGATTTCTACAATGATGGCGTCAGCAATACAATGGCTAAAAAAAGCTTCTTTTGCGCAGCATAGAAACCAATGGCTTTCCACCGTCCATATTTTTTTTACAGTCTATGATCTGGAGCTATTGTCACTGTGCCCAGTCTAATGGTAGAATGTCTGTGGGTAGTGAGATCTTTTGTAATTTCTTTATTAGGGAAACCATTATACTTTAAATAGTGCTGCAGCAGCAGCATGCATCACTGTAGCTGACATCATCTAATCTGGCCCTTGTATGGCCCTGATATGGAATCAACAGCAAAGAACAGGGCGTGTCTCATAATAATCATCCATCCATATTCAATTCATATTACTGCATTGCTCTCTAGGGCTGTCACAAGTATGACATCTTCTAAATCTTAATTATCAAGCAAATAATTGCAAATAACAATTGTTTGGCATTGGACATTAGAACATAAGAATACCAGTTACATTTCTGGTTGCATTTTAATATATATATTATTTTGTGATGATAATTGGGACAGGCCTAATTGCTTTCAACAGTGTGTTGAGAAGGCAGCTGATATTCCTGGCTTTTACATTTAGTTGTCTGTTTGAATTAAGGACTAGATCTAGCAGAACAGTTAGTGGAAAAGGACTATTGTTTGACACAGTTGGGTGTGCATGTCCTTATGTGTCGCTCCTTCAGGCGGAAATGTATTTGTGGTTGTCTGGTCCATGGTTGTTTGTACAAATGCATTATTATATAAAAGGCTCAGACTAGAGTGATCATTTAGTTAAGAAAGGAACAGATGCAGAAAACGAATTATCTGTTGTCATGCATCAGGGGCTTGGTAAACGGGTGTAACTTTCCATAGATCCCATTCTCTTAATATTTTATTTCATCTTGCACTTTTCAAATGGCCTTTCCATAATTTTGAAGTTGACGTTTTATAGCAAATGTTAAGTTTTTTGTTGTTTGATTTGACTTTTCTAAGCATAAAAAACTTTACTTTGTGCTCTGTAAAAAAAGGTTATTTTTCTGTTTCTTTCTCAGTTTTTTCTCTGCTATACTGAGCCTGCCTGCTCGGTATAGCTGCAATGCACTCCAAGCTTCTATATTGGCTGAAAGTGACAAAACTAGTCTGACCAATGTCAGGTATTTATTTTTGGGTTCACACGCCCCTCTCTCACTCGGGGACCTTCTGTTTCCCAGACTGCCTCTCTTTCTCTGCACATAATGCGTGAATGGACCATGTAATAGGACTAATAACGTGTTGTTAGGCTCCATTTACAGAACTTCATGGGAGTGTTTTGTTTGGTGGATAGGGCTGGAAAGGTCTCCTTTTTTAAAGAGAAGCTGTTTTGGCAGTTTTGCTTTAATTTAGAGACGAGAAATTGATGTCAGAGAGGGATAAAGACATCAGATAGGTGTTCCAGGCAGCCAGCATTCAACCATCAACAGCTACCAATGCAGTGCTATGGGATATTTTATCTTGGATATGAAAATATGTTAATAGAATAACTATAGAAGATAGATTTATTTTATTTTGTCAAAAATAATGATTGTATGGTGTCATCAAGGCAAAGATATAAATATTACGGCTGTCACTTGTGTTTTGAGTTTGAAACCAAATTAAATTGTGGTCTATTTATTCTTCCTGTCAACTTATGGCCACCAACAAATTATCTAATTTAATCTTGTTACTTGTTTATTTATCTTCCTCTTTACAGACAGGCCGCATTGACAAATCCTACCCCACAGTGTGTGGTCACACAGGCCCTGTGTTAGACATCGACTGGTGTCCCCACAATGACCAGGTCATTGCCAGTGGCTCAGAGGACTGCACAGTCATGGTAAGTTTGATGTCATCCTGCACACCTTAAGTGAGACAAGTTGTTCACACACACACACACACACACACACACACACACACACACACACACACACACACACACACACACACACACACACACACACTTCAGCTAGTAACTGACTTGAGACTACATGTTTTGGTTGTGAAAGAGCAGATTTTCATAGCCCCAGGATGGGTACAAACCTCACCCTCTGGATCAGATTAGGCACAAATATGTGTCATAGGAATCAGAGCTGGGCGGTGATGTAGCTGCTTTATTGGGCTGACGTCACTGATTTGTTTGAATCTAGTGCTACACATACTTTACTGTGTCCTTATTTGGCCCATGAAGGGGAGGTCGGTGGGTGCCAGATGCGTAGGTAGAGCTGCTACCACTTGCTCTACCTGAAAGAGTCAACTTCCCTGTTTAACCTGCTCAGGGCTATACAACTACCCAGGACTGAATACACGCAGTGTTTCCACAGGCCTGTATGTTTGCATTAGTGGACCCATCACTTGATTTCTTTCCAGCGTTTAGTTTAACCTCTTGGGGACGGAAAATCTGCCTAGGATCTGTTTAGTTTTGTTTTAAGATTTCCTTACTTATCGTGTGTGTGTGTGTGTGTGTGTGTGTGTGTGTGTGTGTGTGTGTGTGTGTGTGTGTGTGTGTGTGTGTGTGTGTGTGTGTGTGTGTGTGTGTGTGTGTGTGTGTGTGTGTGTGTGTGTGTGTGTGTGTCGCGTGGAATGGTGAGGTTCAATTGTATAATTAAGATTAATTCAAACTAATTGTGTCTATATGCTGTCATCAAATTAAATCCTATGCAATGCATTGACTTCTTAGTCTCTGCTGCCCCCTTCTGGATCTGTGAGAGAATTGTCATCTGATAATAATAATAATATATTTCCCCACTTATATTTTGTCAGAGTACATTAGCACATACTGTGAAATGTGTCCCATAGATTTATCCATCTATTAACTACAGCTCCCCGGGAGCAGTTGGGGGTTAAGTATCTTGGTTCGACTCATAGACTGGGGCCGGGGTTGAACCAGGAACTTTCTGTTTCCCAGACAGCCTCTCTGCCTATTCAGCTACGGCCGAGCCGTGTGTTATGTTGGTATTAATGTGTTATTTGTGGACTTGACTTAATGGCCTTTCTATAACCCGAATATACAGAAGAATATGTATTGCTCCTTGTCTGTCTTTCAGGGTTCCACTTCCCACGGTCATGAAATTCCTGGAAATATTTTGAAATTAGAAAAATATTTTTCCAGTACTGGAAAAGTTTTGGAATTGATCAAGGGTCCTGGAAGGTCCTGGAAAAAATAGCTATGCATTGTCTTTGGTTATTGATTTTGTTAATACCTCTGAAATGACAAATTAAACATTGGCCAAATTCTCAAATCTTAGAGGCAGAAATTGTGAAAATAGCCGATCTACATGCTCACAACGCCTCGCAATGCGAGGCGTTGTGAGCATGTAGATCGGCTATTTTCACAATAGAAACGTGTTATACAAAATTCCTCAACTCTTGGGGTCACAGCCTGAAAAGGTTGAGAACCACTGGCATACACTACCTGTATTTGGGCATTGCGCGTAGGAGTAAGCGACTTGTTATTGAGCTGAATTATTGTTATATAGTCCTGGAAATTGGGTTAAATATTCTGGAAAAGTTTTGGAAAAGTTTTGGAAATTAACTGGTAAAAATGTGTGGGAACCCTGGTCTTTGTTTACTGATGTTTGTCTGTCATGTTTCTTGGTAGGTATGGCAGATCCCTGAAAACGGTCTGGTCACCGCGCTGGCTGAACCTGTGGTGGTCCTGGAGGGCCACTCCAAACGGGTTGGCATCATCTCATGGCACCCTACAGCACGCAACGTCCTCCTCAGCGCAGGTATGTGCCTTCCTCCTTGGCCCTGGGAGGACCAAAATAAGCTGTTTGAAAGCTACTGCTGGGGTATAAAATATTATGAAGCCATTCATTTGTAAGCATTGTGCAAAGCTGAAAATTAAATACAATATTTCACATTGTCCTTTTTTTGCTGGACTGAAACAAAATGAATTAGGAATACCATGTTGTTATAATACGGTGCTGGTGTTGTGGTACTGGAGTGCTGTGTGCTTATGTGATCAAATCAAGTTCCACATATCCCTTTCTTTTTCCCTTGCTGAGCTTCAAAGTCAACATAGATCTCTGGCTAGAATCTGGAATCAGCAGTCAAGTACTATAGCTTTTTTAATGCATGCATGCTCTTTTTTTTGCTAGGCTGTGACAACATGATCATCGTCTGGAACGTTGGCACGGGGGAGGCCATGATCAACCTGGAGGACATGCATCCGGACGTTATTTACAGCGCATGCTGGAACCGCAATGGCAGCCTCATCTGCACTGCCTGCAAGGACAAGGCCATCCGAGTAATCGACCCACGAAAGGAAATGCTCGTGGCTGTGAGTGGGGTTTTTGATTTGTTCATGTTTGCCGTCCTTCTGTATAGGACAACGCATCTCACTTGGAGAAAGAAGATAGTAGGGGCGCTACTGGTATCCCTCAAACCACCGGTGCTCATGAAAGGGAATACAATGAGCAAAAGAGGACAGAATGTGCCACAGAGGCACAAAAAATCCAGGTCCAGGTGGATTTGGAAATAAAAGGCCTTTTTTTGGACAACAGGCTAGAAAAAAAAACACCAACGCGTTTCGGCAAACGCCTTCTTCAAGGTGTTACTCACTCAGTAACACCCTGAAGAAGGCGTTAACCGAAATATATAATAACTTAAATAAAAATAAAAAATATTTAAAATCTAGGGTAGGGGCATCCAGGATAAAGACCCTGCCCTCCACTTTGGGAACTGCGGTTTGAATCCTTCACGTTGCATCCAGCTTGCCTGGTCGCTTCATCAGCACAGTTGGCTTTCTCTGTTGCTGCACGAGTGACTTCTACAGGTTGTTGAGCAGGGAATGGGTTGGAGAGGATAGCGTGTTCCTCTGCACGTTTTGCGTCCTCCCAGTGAAACTCCTCACTGTTAGGTGAAGAAGAAGTGTCTGGCAATGCCATGTGTATTTGAGGAGACATGTTGTCGACCCTTCTAGATCCACAGGAGTCAGCAGTGACAGGGATGATAAACATGTGGGGAATTGACGTAACTAAATTGGGAGGAAGATGGAAAAGTATAGGGCAGGGGTTCCCAAACCTTTTTGTCTCAGGGCACCCCATAAATAATCCGAGGCACCCCTACATTATAATTTTCACTCCCAGCACCTTATAGCACATCGTCATTGTCGGGTGGAAACCTTGTATGTCCAAAACCGTTCATTTTGTATTTATCATCTATAAAATGTACTAAACTAGTGAAAATGCAAGGCGTTGTGTGCTTGTAGATCTGCTGTTTTCACTAGTTTTGTGCGACAGTCTTGTATGAAGAAGCAAGGCTTTGCTTTACCAAAAGATGTACACATTTGAAACTTGGAGATACAAGGTTTCTGCCTGACAGTGACGATATTTTAGTGATTATGTTGCGAGGAAAACATTGAGATAATAGCCATTTTGGTTTGAACTGACAAAATTAACGTTGCATTTCAAGTTTAAAATGATACTAAATATTTTTTCAAGTGTCCAAATAAATCCCAAATATTATCAAATTATCTCGAGGCACCCCTGGACTGCCGTCGCGGCACCCCAGGGTGCCCCGTCACCCACTTTGAAAACCCCTAGTATAGGGTACTGTTCCATTCAAATTTCAACTAGGGATGAGAATACAAATATTAACCATGGCCAGATAAGAGTTGTATGTTGATCTGCGACCTATACTTCACAGGAGAAGGATAAGGCACATGAGGGAGCGCGACCCATGAGGGCCATTTTCCTGTCTGATGGGAACGTCTTCACCACAGGTTTCAGCCGCATGAGTGAGAGACAGCTCGCCCTCTGGGACCCGGTAGGTTGCCTTTCCATGGAGATATGATATAACATCACAGCGTTACTTTTGTGCTAAATGAAATGTTGTACATCGACAAGGGTTCCTTTCTATTGCCCTTAAATCTGGGGTAGACAGTATTTTAGGTAAGGTTCCTTGTCATCATGGTACTCCGTATATATGGGGATTTTCTTTTGTTTAAAAACATACAAGCATACAGCAGATTCAAGTCACTAAATGGATTTTCACTTTGACAGGCAACCAGAAAGGCTTACATTAAATAATACTAACAATAGTACAATAGGACACAAAACAAACATTCCTGCTGGTATCTGGACTCTCTGGAGACCTTTTTCCCATGAAAACCTCTAGAGTTGAAGCTCATCAACAGGACCACTCTGACCACATGCTTCATTTTCAGCAAAACATGGGTGAAGCCATTTCTGTCCATGAAATGGACACCAGCAACGGAGTCCTCCTGCCCTTCTATGACCCAGACACCAATGTGGTCTACCTTTGTGGGAAGGTATGTTGCCTGTAAACCATGTTCAAATGAAGTTTTAGGTCAAATTCTATGTAGCTCAATGCCAGAAATAATACCACCACTTTATATTTTGTTGGTGTTTGACAGGGTGACAGCAGCATTCGTTACTTTGAGATCACGGACGAGGCTCCGTTTGTCCACTACCTCAACACTTTCACCACCAAGGAGCCGCAGAGGGGTATGGGCTACATGCCCAAGAGGGGACTCGATGTCAATAAGTGTGAAATAGCAAGGTAAGCTCAAAGAAGATATTTTTGGGCCTTTTTCTGCCTTTATTTATGGTTTGATAGTGGAGATAGACAGGAAGCAGGGGAGAGAGATGGGGAGAGACATGCGGTAAAGCTCGTCGGGAACGAGACACGAGGCTGCTTACAGCAGGGGTCTTCAACATTTTCAGGCCAAGGACCCCTTAGTTGAGAGAGATATGAAGCAGGGACCCCCACAACCTTTTCATAGATTCCATATAGTTTCATCGTTTGACAGCACGATCATCAGTGTATTTTGGATTCATGTCAATTTGTGTTTTCAGATATTTAACCACTTGAACTGTCAATACTTAATAAACTTGACCTTTCACTCTGTCTGCTCTTTTTCCCCTCTACACCAAACCTCTTTGCCGAAAATAGCCGATCTACGAGCTCACGGAGCTTGTAAATCTGCTATTTTTGGCTAAAGTTCGCCGAATATGGATGTGTTAGGGTTCAGTTGGTTAATATAAAAAAGGAGGAAAATAATCACACACAAATTTGGAGGACCCCCCTGTAGTAACTCTGAGGACCCCCTAGGGGTCCCGGACCCCCTGTTGAAGACCCTTGGCTTACAGTAGGTGCCTGGACCGCTGGACTACAGGGTGATTTTCAAACCTTTTGTCCACAAGGCTCCTCAAAGGTCACATCTCACCTGTATTCATATCCATAGAAAATAACTACAAATCATTTTTATTTACTAATGCCAAATAAGACATTTTAAATATATATTGTTTTGAGGGTATAGAATTTGCCACACCTGAAGAGCAAACCATGGTCCCTGCAAACCATTTAGGAACCACTGGTTTGTTTTTTCCACACAAGCCATGTTTGCATTAAATAGTTGGGTAAACACAGGTGTTACCAATGATACTGATTGTGGTTGTGTTTCATTCAAGGTCAAATTGTTGCTATTGCTTTAAGTTCAGTGACGGATTTCTGTTATTTGGAACGCATAGATGCCAAACAGTATATGGGATCAGTGTAGATCCACAAAAGAGGGAAGAAAGTGCTGGTGGGTTGGTAGGTTACAGCAATCAGTAGAACTTATTCGTCAAAACACAGCCTACTGGCGCATGATTTCCGGAGGTTTGGGCCAAACACGGCCCCTCAGACGTCTTGAGTGACATCGACACGTCCAAGCACGCCACCCGCACACCGTCCTGGGTGTTTGCTATGAGAACATAAAATAGGCTAACACAGTTATACAGTATATCAAGACAATGATGCGAGTGTGACGCAATTATATTTACTGTATGTATATTATTGCAACCGTCAGGTCGCAAGTTACTATGAAAAGCTCCACCGGCTGTCAGTCAGTTTGTCACGTCACACTTTTGCCCTACTCATATCTCTGCCACCGTTGCCCCGATCCATGCCAAACTTTGCACACACACTCCTTGGCTGCCAAACCACATCCCTCATTTCTCACATGGCCCTCTTCTAGCGCCACCATGAGGCCGATTCTAGCAAAACACACTTTTGGACACGGCTCCTAAATATTTTGCCCTAAAATCACACAAAGCGTACACAGTATCTCTAAAGTCATGTCATCAACATGGATCTGTCCCATTTCCCATATTGCCTCCTGATTGCCTACATTTGCCTTCTAAAGTTTGTGTGTGCGACCTATACTGTTTACTTATATTACATAAACACCAGGACAGTTGCCTTTAGTTCTTTTAGATCGCCTATTAAAACTGTTAACCTTCTGTTTGCATTATTATTCCTCTTTTGGCAGATTTTTCTATGGCTGGCAGTTTAGTCTTGCAAAATGTTAGGATAATATAATAGGTATATGCCACCCAACTTGAACTTAATACTAGTAAAACACGAGCGAGGTCGCGATCTCCATCTATGGGTATAAAATCTCCATATATGGGCATAAAAGGGACATGGACGGAATTCATTTGCAAGTGTGACTCGCGTTGCGGCAACCACTCTGGTTATCAACTAACACAATATGTCCAGATATGGACTTAATATCGATGACATCAGGGATCTCCATATATGGGCATAAAAGGCCAAAGGGACATGGACAGAATTAATTTATGTGGTTGCCGTAACGTGGGTCACACTTGCAAATGCATTCTGTCTTACCATTTGAATCTTCCCCATTCAAATCAATGGGGAAAATTAATTAACTTATAAATGAATGGCCATATATGGAGCGTGACATGAGGCGTGACTGACTGACTCACTCACTGACATAAGGGCAGAGGTTTAGATACTAACTGTTAATAAAGTGATCCTATATACAGTAAGTCAGAGCTTTCTGTTTTGAGATCTACTGGGTATCATGATAATTCAGACAGGCCATGTAGTCAAGCTCCTAACTCTTTTACAGATAATCAGCTGATAGCTCAGCTGAGAAACTATCCACATCAGCTGACAGCTCAGCTGATTCACACACCAATCAAATTGAATTATTCAGGTCTCTCTTCATGACAAATAAGCCCTTTCACCTTTTACTAAAGGGACTAGCAGTTGGTCAGGACATACTGTAGAGCAGCTGTCTTTGAATCGGAAGGTTCCTGTTTCAATTTCTGGCTTAATTTCTAGATGTCCATGAGCAAGAAACGGAACATTTCATTGATCCACAATTTCATGTGCGTTCACTTGAACAGCACACTGCTCCTAATAGGCTGGATCAAATGCCGACCATATCGCCAAACATAAATGTTTTGCTATAGTAAAATAATGTTAATAACTAGAAATACTGTTCCTTCGAAACAGTGTGGGCTCGATTCCAACCCAACAAATAGGATACTTTAAGGTACTGTAAGGTACAGTACCCTACAGTATTGTACTGTACCTTACTATACTGTACTGCACCTTACTGTACTGTACTGTACTGTACTGTACTGTACTGTAACTTACTGTACTTTACTGTACTCTACTGTACTTTACCTTACTGTACTTTACTGTACTCTACTGTAACTTACTGTACTTTACTGTACTCTACTGTACCTTACTGTACTGTACTTTACTGTACTCTACTGTACCTTACTGTACTGTACTGTACCTTACTGTACTGTACCTTACTGTACTGTACTTAACTGTACTCTACTGTACCTTACTGTACTATACTGTACTGTACTCTACTATGCCGTACTGTAACTTACTGTACTGTACTCTACTGTACCTTACTATACTGTACTTTACTGTACTCTACTGTACCTTACTGTACTCTACTGTACTTTACTGTACTCTACTGTACCTTACTGTACTGTATTGTACTTTACTGTACTGTACTTTACTGTACACTACTGTATCTTGCTGTACCTTACTGTGCTGTACGTTACTGTACTTTACTGTACTTTACTGTACACTACTGTACTGTACTGTACCTTACAGTACTGTACTTTACTGTACTCTGCTGTACCTTACTGTACTTTACTGTACTCTACTGTAACTTACTGTACCTTACTGTACTGTACTTTACTCTACTCTACTGTACTGTACCTTACTGTACTTTACTGTACTCTACTGTACCTTACTGTACTGTACCTTACTGTACTGTACTTTACTGTACTCTACTGTACCTTACTGTACTATACTGTACTGTACTCTACTGTGCCGTACTGTACCTTACTGTACTGTACTCTACTGTACCTTACTATACTGTACTTTACTGTACTCTACTGTACCTTACTGTACTCTACTGTACTTTACTGTACTCTACTGTACCTTACTGTACTGTATTGTACTTTACTGTACCTTACTGTACTGTACTCTACTGTACCTTTCTGTACTGTACCTTTCTGTACCTTACTGTACTTTACTGTACTCTACTGAACCTTACTGTACTTTTACTGTACTCTACTGAACCTTACTGTACTGTACATATTCTATGTGTTCTAGATCTACATTTTTGATTCTGTGTTTGGGAACCAGCAACTGTCAAATGGACTCCAACTGTAGTGGAGTATATTGAGTGCATATACATATTGGCTAACAATCCCAGATCACATCTGTCCTCCACTATGTCTATAACCAAGGCGTTCTTCTATGTGGCCACTCCAGACTGAGGAGTGGAGCATGGCTTTTATTGTGTTTGTGGATCTGACTTGGAAATGCATTGGTTTTGATATCTCCCTGACAACCAACAACAACCACTAATATGGCTGACTGTCCCTGCGGGCTCTAGGATATATGGCTATGGGATTTACATCCCATCGCCCGGACTTGATTCTTGATCACAGCTGTGTAATCAGTAGAGTGGAGAGGGACATTTATTTATAGTTTTAACTATAACTATAGTTTTATACATCACACAGCTTAGATATTTGGATCAAATCAGAGAGCAGACCTGTGTGAACGCATTGATATAAATAGCATATCTGAAGTGTGAATATTGCAGCCACAGCGCCTTAATATAAACATGGGTCCCTTTCCTCACTAAACCCATTGGAAATGCATTGGGTGCTTAAAGTTAAACATTTTTATTTTTTTATAATTATACTACAAAACATTTCAAAAAGAAAAATACACGCACACTTGTCCTCAGTAAGCTGAACACATAAAAATTTGAATGGTGTTGAAAGGTGTAAGCGTTTAAGAGATGAAGCGCGCCAAAGTTTTGAGGATACTGACTAGTATAGTATAGAAATAAATAATGAAGATAACATACGTGTGCTCGCCTTCCAGGCGAGCCCACAATAAATGTTAACTTAAAAGAGTGGTCCTGACTTCTGAATAAAATTGAAGAAAAAAAATTATCTGACGGCCAGAAAAAAAGGTTTTTGTTAGTCAACCCTGGGTACTTGTTCCTGCCATCTCCACTAGGAGGTAGTACTTCCTCACAATGCAATCAGTAAGTTCTCTTGGCATGCCCACACAGTAAAATAAAAAAAGAAAGAAAGAAACGACACACGGCTCAGTGAAATTGTATGTTGCTTGTATTCTTTTAATGCATTACAGAGTGGGTAATCGGCCTCTTCTTGTGTGTTGACAGATTCTATAAGCTCCATGAAAGGAAGTGTGAACCTATCATCATGACTGTACCTAGGAAGGTGAGACTAAATCCTACATCAGTGGTTCTCAACCTTTTCAGGCCGCAACCCCCAAAATAATCATATTTGAACTGGGGACCCCCCTACCCTGACGAGCACTAAGAGTTGAGGAATTACATTTTGTATAACATGGTTCTATTGTGAAAATAGCAGATCTACAACGCCTCGCAACGCTATTTTCACAATCTTTGCCTCTAGAGGTATTAAAAAGTCCTTAAATTGTCACTTTAGAAATGTGCATATACCCTCTATACACTTACATTTTATGTTGTTTGTTTACTGCTGAGTGAGAAAACAATGTTGCACATTAAGTTAATCATCTGCGGACCCCCAGAAATAATTTGGGGACCCCCCCCCTGGGGGTCCCGACCCACAGGTTGAGAACCACTTGTCCTAAACCACACACAAACTGCTATAATATAAGGCCTCTTTTCACCTCTCTTTGTTGCTGCCAGGCATGTACCTAAATGTGTTGTTCTTTCTCTACCCTCCAGTCGGACTTGTTCCAGGACGACTTGTATCCGGACACGGCAGGTCCAGACGCAGTTCTGGAAGCAGAAGAGTGGTTTGATGGGAAGAATGGAGACCCCGTCCTTATCTCCCTTAAACACGGCTATGTCCCGGGCAAGAACCGCGACCTCAAGGTGGTAAAGAAGAACATTCTGGACAGCAAGCTGACCAAGAACGCGGAGAACGCGGCTCCCCCCAACAAGTCTGCCTCTCCAACTCCATCCATTGTGAGTCGGCTAACCCACTCTGATGTACTCTATAACGTACTGATTTGTTCCATGCAGTACCAGATTAGTCCAGTCCAGACACCCACCACATATTCATGACTGTTGCTTTTGAAAATGCAAACAAGGATAGGAATTCATTCACATTTTTGCCACTGTGTATACAGTGTCCTCCCCATCACTACGCTGCCCTTAGCATGCGCTTTTCCATGGCTGCGTCTCATGGCTGCCCCTCAGTGCTGGATGTATCATGTTTCATTTCACTCTCTAGACCAGCAGGGATTGTCAGGCTCAAGATTACGGGCTGAATTCATGAAGTGGTTTTTAGATGTTGTCTCTGACCCACAAACTGAGGGTGTGCTGGTGCTCTGCGCACCCAGCCACTGGGCGTCCTGCCCCATCTCGCCCACAACACAGCCTCCCTCCCTGGGACCCAGCCCATGCCTCCACTGCTCTCTGCACGTTTGGCCTATAATCATAGCTCACACTGGCTCCTGAAATGCAGGCTCCAGGCAGTACGAGTTAACCCTCAGGGTTCCAGGCTCTGCCACATGGCACTTGCAGCTCCAGCTGTAGGTAGTACTGATAAAAAAGGAGCTGCTGTTATTGACTGTTTTGTGCACAGCTATAGGTTTTGACATTAATCAGAATGCAGTTGTAAATTTGCCTTCAGCAAATGTTCATAGCATCTGTTGAAAGATTGGTATAATAAACACAAAACATGGTCATGTCATTAAAATGTTACACATACATGTCTTCTCTTTTTTTCCCCACAGAAAAGTGAAGCCAAGCTGGAAGAGATCTTGAAAGAAATCAAATCTCTCAAAGACCTGGTCAGCAGTCAGGAGAAGCGAATCATCAAACTTGAAGAGCAGATGTCCAAAATTGCCATTTAAGGACCCTCCCTCAACCCGCTACAATTCAGGACGTTCCATTGGCTGGGAGGTGGGCGGGACCCGTCACTGCCAATCTCAATGACAGCGTTCCGCCTGATGCCTACCTAGCAACAATCCCTAGCAACATTCCAGACAAACTTTTTTTCTTATCCAGCCCCTAGCCCTCAGTTAACACAGATGGATTAAAGAAGGACGTGTGACAGTTTCTTCTTTTTTTTTTCTTTTCTTTTTTTTTATGGAAAATATTCGTTTTTCTTTATGTTGTTGAAAGAGAAATCTATTCCTTTTAATCTGTGGCAGTCATTTTTGTTTTGTCCATAGGTTGTATAAACAGTCTTAACTCTTCCCATTCCTTTTAGAATTACGACCAAGAAAGAATCCTGTGTGTCCCATGTTTTGGTATACTGAAATGTTTTTTTCCTTCTGTTTTTCCTTTTTTTTTAAAGCAGGTATCAGTATTTCTTATCCTCCCCTACTTACGCTGTTGCCAAATTTAAGTAACTTTGTTTACACCTCCTTGACAGTATTTTTGTCTTCTTTTTGTGGGAAGATTGAAAATGCAACCGTGAGGGACAACGCAGTAGACTGCTAATGTGAGCAGGGGAGTTCTATCAGTCAATCACTTACTACACAATATCAATCAAGGAAAGCGTGACTGTTGGTCACAATGGGCTGACAACTCAAAAACCCTGTAATTAGGAAGAAAATCAATATTGACCTTGTATACTACTTAAGCTGCCACAGTCTTTCACATCTGTGTAAACCTATTCCTACTCTTCTTGCTTTCTCCTCATTCCCCCTCCTCTCCCCCAAGCTTATCTGTTCTACTATCACTACACACAGCAAGTCATGTAGGCATGCAGTCCTTTCATAGCTGACATAATACCATGCCTCCTGTACTTAGGAGTATAAAATGATCAACGGCTCAGATGAATCTCATTCATCATTTATTGGGTGAGAAATAACACTTTGTAAAATCCTCTCTCTCCTCTGTCAACACTTCACTGTGGTCCATTGTGCCGATTCTGCTACAGCGGTGGGCTGTTAGTGTGAACTTTATGAGGTTTAGTGGACTTTTCTTTTTTCCCCCCTCTGCAGTCTGCCCTTGGAAGGACCAATGACATTGTGGATTGTCAATTTTCCAAAGAAAAGGCCTGTGTTAGCTCTGCTTTGTTGTCATAAGGGGTTCAGCCAACCTCAATGTTTTGTATGTGTGAGGTTGCTTGTGTTCCAAGACCAAGGCCTGATTTATACTTTGTTGCGCATGGTATTGTGCACTGAAAATAGCTGAGCTACAAGCTCACAGTGTATTGCAGGTGTGATGCGTTGTGGGCTTGTAGATCTTCTATTGTCATTGTGTGACACTGACTGCAACTAAGTATAATTCAGGGCATGTGTGGTGGGGATTCTCTTGCCATCATTCCAGTCCATTATGTGCCACCACTGGCTCATTCCTGTTCATATGCACAACCTAGAACATGTCTGACAGGAATTTGTGCAAAAATAATGACTACGTAATTGATCCCCCTAGGTTTTGTTTGATAAATGCACAAATTGCTTCAGTGTAGCGTTAAGTGTATGTGAAAACGTGCCTGGTGTCTTTGGCCTTTCGGGTGTTATTGCAAGGATGTACCTACAATGTTTCATGTGCTCTTTGTGTTTTTGTTTTTTTTAGTTTTTTTGTTTTTTGTCTTCACACACAGGAAATGTGATGAAGTGGTTGGTTATGAAATGAACAGTGGAATGTGACAGACTTGCCTGTAACTACAGAGAATTGAACTGTTGATTCCTTGCTACATTGATATTTTTTTCTCTTTCTTTTCAATTGTGCTTGTTTCCCTCGCACTATCACTCTTTTTTTTATTTATGGTTATGTCTTAAATGCCCCAATTTTGTATGGCCAAGTAATTAGAGCAAAGCATTCGGATTGTTCAGTTAAAACATTTTCGTGGGTTTGCCAACTGTTGATAAATGATTGTTTGTTTTGGTTGCGGACGTGTTCTAGAAGGAAGGTGAGACCGTTCAGTCTGTTGTTTGCCTTTAAAGTTTGTTACCACTGAAAAGACCAGAAAGTGCCATAGAGGTGGTGCCATGGGAGTGATGAATAGAATTGGTTTGAGTTGCATAGGAGTGACATTGGATAGGTTGGCCAAGTTTCATGTTGAAGGGCTGAAGAAAGTATTTGACACAAATCATCTCCTTAATGGACCCTGTATTTTCCTATAGCATACTCAGTCCCCTGGATGACATCATTCAGTCCTTCCCATTCCAGTATACTGTTTGTACTACACAGAATTTCTGCTAAAATATGGTTTGATGCATTCATAAATCGTATCTCTTCCTTTGAGTGACTGCTGAATGCACCCAAAGTTTGATTGGTTTCCACCAAAACATGAAAATGGGAAAACAACAACAAAGCAAATACAACCCAGGCAGCTGCTGGCCACATTCAAGGCCCACTGATTCGTGCTCGGTTTCAGCACCATTTGTTCACAGACCACCAGTGAAAGTAAATCTAAAACATGCTACAGAAATGTGTCTAATATTAAAGGAAATGTGTCATGTTGATTCTGACGGCCCTTTCGTGTACATTAGACTGATAGTCTTTGGTCTCTTTTAGCACTCTAGGAACAGGAGCTATGATCTATTGAATGGAATATAATGAATAGTTTTTCAAAGGGACACTGTAGGTCGGAGGAATGTGCAGTTGCAAGGTAGAAGTATTTGAAATAAAGGCCTAGCAAATTATTGAAAGCTGTGTAAATAACCATGTTTTTTTTGTTTTTGTTTTGTTTTTTGTCTCTGTTTTATTTTGTTTCTTTTAGTTTTTGTTAATTGTGGTTGTGCTGAAGAGGGTATTGTATGGGAGTTGGGTTATTAACCATATTCACACAGTGGCCATTTTACTCTTATTTAATTAATTACTTAATACCCAAGTATTAAATAAAACAAAATGGCAACCTTGTGAATGTGGTCAATGACATGTTTTAAATGTTTCCCCTTCTCTGTTCCTGCGCCTTGCCATAACCCCTCATGTGATTACAAAAGAAGTCTCCACCTTATCACAGGTATTACACACAGAAACAAATCAGTCACAGAAGAAACATACCAGGATTAAGCCTCATGTGGAGGTGTGCTCAGCGTTTTTGTTCATTATTCCTGCTTCAAGTATCAAACGTTGATTATAAGAAATATTAATAAACACATTTTAAAAAAGTGGCTTCACTGTATAATTCTCAATTATTGGGTGTTTTAAATTTGTAAAAGTTGAAAATATAGTTTTAATTCGTCAAAAATTCCCCACCAAACATGATAACATGCAAAAATCTAGAATTAAAAAAATATTAAACTATTTGTAATGTTATGCTACGACTAGGTAGATGGATAGATAAACTGACAAGATATTAGAGAGAGAGAGAGATGGATAGATAGTAGAGGTGGACTGGGCATCTGGCATACCGCCTACACCAGTGGGCCAATGGGCCCCCCAAAAAAGAGAAGAAAAAAGGAATGGAGTTGGGGCGCGAGGCTAACAACCCCACCCTGTAAAACAACACATTACAGATACGCCAACAAGTGTGATGCTGTAGCCTGATGCAGGTGTAAGACCTGTTGTTTGTATTGTGTGTTATAGGTGTGCCATGCTTAGTTGTCTATGCACTTCAGGTGTTTTAGGGGGTTTGTCCCCCCCCAATTTTTTTCTACAGTATATTATGTAGGCTAGATGTACAGACCCCAGGTGTCAAAGTGCAAAGACTATTTTGAACTAAACTCCTAAGACTGTGATACAATGTATGTCATGTATCAAGGCTACATGTTACTCAAAGCAGCAGCCATTTCCTGACAGTAGAGCTGACAAGTGAGGGAGGAAAAACACAGACCTTGCGACCTTGAAAACTTGCCTTTGCGTTGTCTTTGTCTACAAGCTCAATCCATGCCTTGATGAATTTTATGGTACAAATGCCCTCTCTGAACACTTATGCATGTAGATAGATAATATAGATAACGGCTGACCAGCCATAATATCAAGATCCTCCACCAATTGTGAACAACTTTTTACTTGTTCCAAACAGAAGTCCTGCATACGTCTGGAGATAAATACTTGTACAAGACCATAAAGCGTATATGTTCACTCTGTACATATGTTTTGGGATGAAAGGCGTGCCTACTCTCTCTTCATAGGTCTTGTATGTCCAATCGAGGCAGGCTGTAATCAAGGGAACTTAATTAGAGAGGACTCAGTGGGAGGCAGAGAAATCTAGGGACTCGCCCTGCCAGAAATACACGCTAACCTTCACCATAGGAGTGATGCACAAACTGTAATGGTTTTGGGAATCTCACATGGAAATCTCAAGTGTGATGATCATCAGTAAACATGATTACGCAATAAACTATATTGATATGACATTCACTTGATTTTAGTTCAAGACTTAATCATGTATGAGATTGTTTCAAAATGTCCAGTCACTATGAGATGTTGCCTACAGCAGTTTAGAAAAAAATCTGGTTGAACCTGGATTGGTTCCTGGATGCGGATGGAGGATGGGGGCAGGGCTGTCGCACCAAATTCTGGGCCCTGGGTACAAGGATTCACTCACATTTTGTGCTTTAACTATTGAAAAATAGCAGATGTACAAGCTCACAGCGCGGCGAACTTGTAGATCTGCTATTTTTTGGGGGGAAAAATCGGAATATTTCAAATCCCTCTAAGGTTTTTTGAAAAACCTATGTTTCTATGTCAGTGGTGCTCAAACCTTTTCATGTGAAGGACCCCCAAAATGATATGTATTTGGCCACGGACCCCCATCTCAAAATATTTACCCCCCAGAAGCAAAATTTGAGTTTCAAATGTTCGCTTAAAAATACATATATTCAAAGATTTGCACACATTTTCACGACTTTTCAAAAATAGCAGATCTACAAGCTTGCAGCACAGCACTCGGTGCCGCGCTGTGAGCTTGTATATCTGCTATTTTTCAATAGCTAAAGTATAAAATAATTAAGGGCCCTCCACCTTGGGCCCTATAGTAACCCAGTCCCACTTTCCCCCCCTTGTGACGCCCTTGGTTCCTGGATGCGGAGGGAGGATGGGGAGAGTAGACTGAGAGGGAGGAGATGACGAAAATAGAGGGATGGACATCATTTTGCAATGAACAGGCTTTTTAGAGCTCAGGGAAAAAAACTCAGTATAATTTCCAAGCGAGGGCGTATGCTTGGAAGCTCTCTCAGTTTCCTCTCATTACTCTTGTCTCCCTCTTGTTCTCTCTTTCTCCCTATTTCCTTCAAGTTGTGTTGTGCTCAGAGGACAAGCCCAAGAAATTACATCTAGTAAGTACACATACTGACTTTTTTGTTACATTTTTACATTATATATTCATATTTCACATACATTTAACTGAACTTGCACATAACGAAGAGACAAGTAAAGGTAGATAATATGCATACAGTGTTTTGGGTGATGCAAACTGTACCCGAAGTAAGAGCATTTGCATCAATTTCCTGTTCATGTTCAAGAGTTACAAAGACCTTTTCTCACAATATGCTGTGACTGTCTAATATTTTATGTGCTTCTATTGCAAGTAAATGCAAAAATAAAAAAGCTATTAAGGTAATTTATATATATCTTTTTTATTAAAACAAACAATAACATCTTAAAAGGTTAAAGCACTATATTCTCATAATAATAATTGTTATAGAGTGTTTGTTCAGAAGCTCTGCAGCTTTATAATAAACAGAAAATATATTTTCAGCTGGGTTGACATTTTCAGCCAATCAGGAGTGAGCTTAAATGTTAGCGTTTCCAGTGTGTCATCATTTCCAATGTCTTGTTTAATCTATATTTTGCGTGAGATCTCTCTCCTGATCGGATCGAATTGATATCTCGACCTGATCTTTATTTTCTGTTTAATAGAGCTGGAGAGACACCCTGTTACTGAAAGAATCAGAATACAGTGCTTTTTAACAAAGATATATCACTTACCTTACCTTTAATAGTGTACTAAAATAATTACTAAACTATCAGTTTGTGTGTGTGTGTGTGTGTGTGTGTGTGTGTGAGTGTGTGTGTGTGTGTGTGTGTGTGTGTGTGTGTGTGTGTGTGTGTGTGTGTGTGTGCGTGCGTGCGTGCGTGCGTGCGTGCGTGCGTGCGTGCGTGCGTGCGTGCGTGCGTGCGTGCGTGCGTGCGTGCGTGCGTGTGGATGAAAAAGTAATACTTGCATGTTTGGCTTCTCAATGTCCTTCACCTGAAGTTTTAAAGAATGTCCAATGATTTCCAAGAGGTATGATTATGTCTAGTTAATATAATGGTGCACTGATGGGGCATTATGTACTATAGCTGTACTGTACATACAGCAGTGATCTTCTGGTTTTACAGTATATATTACGTAGATATAGAACAGTATGCCCACACAAGTAGACATTGGGAAGGTATTTATTCAAGATATAAAAGAAAAAGGAAAAAAGAAGGAAAAGCTGGATTGGTCAAGGTTGGCTCTAACATTCTGATTAGTAGCTTGACTTTTCAGTTAAGCCTTGTCTAATTACATACCACGTTAAGATAGTAATGATGACTCTGTGCTTTAAGGTTGCAATTTTGACTACAGGATAAGGTTTTATAGACTTCACCTCACCTGTAGCTTACTGAGAAAAGTTTTCTCAGTAAGCTATGGGTGAGGTGAAGTCTATAAAACCTTATCTTAAAGGATAGACAGACAGACAGACAGACAGACAGACAGACAGACAGACAGACAGACAGACAGACAGACAGACAGACAGACAGACACATACATACATACATACATACATACATACATACATACATACTACATACAAACATACCTACTGTACATACCTACTGTACATACCTACTGTACATACCTACATACATACATAGATGGATGAATTAGGTGATGGATGGATGGATGGATGGATGGATGGATGGATGGATGGATGGATGGATGGATGGGTGGGTGGGTGACATATGGATGGGAGAGATAATAGAACTAATATTAGTTGGTCATGTAAAACATTAAAGCCAGTTAATTGGTACAATAGCTAATTGAAATCCACAACACCCTCCCTGTATGCATTAATATCTACTGCTAGTCCAGTCTTTTGTACAGCAGCAGCAGCTGCTCTGTGTAAATATAGAGGCCACAGCCACAGGTCTCCCACGCCTCTCGGCTCCTTGAGGAACATATATAGCTTCCTCTTGGCTTTGGTGTGGTGGATGGGTGGCCTCCCTACACTTTACAAATTATAAGCCCTAGAGCACCAAACTCACAGTCTCCACCCCGAATAAATGATGCCTAGCCTACTCAGCCTGAAAATAGATGCAGGGAGAAAAGTCATGGATGTTTGAATTACTTTTTTTTACAAATTGAAATATTTTCTGAAACATGTACCATACATTTCTAGAGCAGGGGTCTTCAACAGGGGGTCCGGGTCCCCTAGGTCCTCCAAATCTTTGTGTGATAGAAACTCTTGTATATGAACCCTAGTGTCCTTACTCTGTGAACGTATAGCAGATCTACAAGGCAAGCTCACAACGCCTCGCATTGTGAGCTTGTGAGGCGTTGTGAGCTTGTAGATCGGCTATTTTTGGCAAAGAGGTTTGGTGTAGAGGGGAAAAAGAGCAGACTAATTACAGAGTGAAAGGTCAAGTTTATTAAGTATTGACGGTTCAAGTGGTTAACCCATTTAGGCCTGACCTAAGTTTTCTGAAAAACAATATTATTCAAAAATTACAAAAACAAATATGCTGCAACATACTGTACATGTACTGTAATACACTAAAATGTGTTCCCGGCCATATCTGAAAACACAAATTGACATGAATCCAAAATACACTGATGATTGTACTGTCAAACAATGAAACTTGTGCATTGAGTCAACGCAGTCTCTTTGTGTTTGTAGGATTGAGAAGAGAGGATGAAGTCCCACTTTGTTTTGAACCTGACGTGCGTGGCCCTGGTGTTGCTCTGGGGCCATGGAGGCCATGCCTCTCCTTTACTGTACAACATCACCATGATGGACGGCAGCGGTGATGGAGGGGAGCCTGAGCTCCTGTTCCCCATCGCCGTCTCTACTCGCGCCCCTGTTGACGTCACCTCACCCACTGATGCTCCCACACTCACCAACACCATCACCACCACCATGATCCGACTCAAGGACTTTGTCCTCAGCCGAGTGGTGGACTTCTT
This sequence comes from Nannobrachium achirus, assembly GCF_963921795.1. Lineage (NCBI taxonomy): Eukaryota > Metazoa > Chordata > Actinopteri > Myctophiformes > Myctophidae > Nannobrachium > Nannobrachium achirus. The sequence goes on along the minus strand of NC_137832.1, from coordinate 34,602,301 downwards.
ACAGGAGAATCTACTCATCATCATTGTTGTGACTTCTCTCCTCATTGTCATGGTCTTCATCATCTGCTGTGCATCTGCCATGAGCCATAAGCGCAAGCTGGAGGCCTACAAGCCGCCTGCTACTAATGCCACCAAGAAACACGTGGCAGACAAGAACGCAAGTGCCAAGCATGCAAGCGAGCTCCAGGACAGACCGTATGCTGTCGACCACGTCAAGAGAATTCAGACACAGAGCATGGCATCACCCAAGAATCTGCGCATGCCCTCAAAGGCACTAGTGGGCGAGAGGGGCAGGGATGTAAGGTCATCTCCTCGACAGGAGGTCCGAAAAGTAAGAGAGGCAGAGGAGGTGGAGAAAAGGAGGGACGAGCCCAAGTACAAAGAGCCGTCCAGGCAGAGAGAGGAGGTGCACCACAGCTCCAGTCCAAGCACCAGCTTCAGTCAGCCTGTTGTCTGCACTTGCCATCTGAAGAAGGCCCACCACTAGGTTTTATATACCACTGCTGTTGACGTAAGAGGTGCTAAGTTGGGGATCCAACCAGGAAGTAAATAAACAAGGAGGAATTTGTTTATTACAACACACAGACATGCGCAAAAATACCTCAAAATGTATTATAGCACAAAGCAAAATGACCATTAAATGGAATTGTGACTGCTAACAAGATTTAAAATATGTTATTTGTATCCTAAATAAAAACCTAAAACATTGAAAAGGTGAATAATACTAGATACTGTTTAAATCTGAGGTAAAATAATAATAATAATAAGATATATATGGCTATGATCACAGGATGTTTCTTGTTGGATGTCTGCCAAACCATAGTCCCAAATTTCCAATTAATACATATTCCAAATTTATGTAAAGGAATAGTTGCATATTTCTGCTAACACATTGGATTCTTCTTAAACATTATAGAACGATACTGCTGTAACCCAAAATGTGTCTGCTGAACTTGTTATTAACTTGATTTTCTACTACGTTATATATATTCTATAGCCTACTGTACATGCATTACCATTAGAGCTCAAATTAGTTGTTGTGAAATATTAGATTTGATCCTGAAATATTGATAGTTGTGAAGGGGAGATGGTGTGTATCCATATTGCTATTTGTGAAGATTTGAAGCGCTTGTTTTGGATGAATCAAATAAGCATTTTGGTGCTGTAAATTATGCAAAAAGAAAAACATGTATAACATGTTATTTTAATTGAGTGGTAAGAAATTCTTTCCTTATACTGTATTCACTTTTATATTAACTTTTAATTTTGTTTTTACATAATATTAGAGCGTAGTTCACAAAGCTTTAACATACTAAAGATTGCACCTGATAAAACATTATTTTGCGGATATTTCCTTTCCTGAATATTTATTGTGAATACATTTTGGATGTATTTCCAAAGTATTATTATTTCGTTTTCATTTTTTCCTCATGTTTTCAGAATAAATACTTTATTAACGATAACAAATGTCTAAAAATGACTAATGGGCATATTTATATACAAGATAGATTTTAGCATTAGAATCTTTTTATTTGCAGTCAAAAACTAATACTGGGACTGGAAACATTTGCTTTTCTTTTTTTGTGTGTGCATGTACCTTTGTTTTAACATGGTTAAAAATGACTCATGGAGGCCAGTTTCATTAATTAAGACAACTAGAAATAGTTTTCTGCTTATTTCGCCTTTACATCTATGTGAAATCCATGTCATACAATAAATGTGTCTGCAGGGAAATGTTTCAATTCTGTCCCACATTATATACTGTTGACTGTAGGTATGTAAATGTGTGTGATATTCTGTTACTGTAACCAGGGAGGAAAATGTGCTTCTTTTGTGCTGTTCTTTTTTTGTAGTTTAAACCCAGGATTTTAACGGATATTTCCTTTTTGTATGTATTCATCTTAAGTTCATCAGTTTAATAAATTGTAAATCTTGATTAATCTTTCATTTTTGCATTACATGGTAGAACAAATGTAAAACGTTGTCATCTGAAAGACCCATAACTACAGTCTGCCTTAAATAGGAGACCTTGGATTAAAATAGGTTAGAAACCAGGGACAGGGATCTCAGTAGCCTATAGTAGTACATGTTTAACTATAACTGGGATCTATTATTGCAAGCTTTCAATTCAAGAATAACTGTTTATTTTTTTAAAGCAATTACACTGTCAGCTTTATCCATTATCCACAAATTCTACAGCTTTCTGTTCAATTAACATTTAATTAATCATGTGCTCCCTGCCACAAAGTGAAGGTACACACATGCAAACGCGAGCCTGCACACCCTAACACGCACAGCTACTTACGTACGTATGATGTCATACACAAACAAAAGAGAAAAGGCAATAGAGCCTAGCTGTTGGTTATGATTAATTGAAACATGATTACATGCATGCTTCAACAGTGGTCAACGTACAGTACCATAGGAACAGAACATTTTGCTCCTTAACATGAGCTTATTTTTAACAAACCATGATAACCTCCAGATCTTCAGTGTCAACTTACCAAAGAGCAAACATCAAAGATGAAGGCAGAACAGCTCAAAAGCAGGTGTAACCTTGTAGTGGTGGAAATGTGAGCTCAGACAGGGCCCTGGCACTAGGGTCAGATTCCCTGCTCTTTTGTCAATGAGGTGCTAAATAATTCTGGAAAATACTACTATTACTTTCACTGTTCCCACAATAGAAAGGGACACAGCCACAGTACCACCCAACAAGGTAATGACAAAGCCCAGAATGCTGACACTATTAGTTCAACTTATGGACCTCCAAGCCACAGTAGCCTTTCATAAGATAAGAGTTAGGGGGACTGCTATGTTGCTTTTTGCACAGCAGATATTCCACAATTCTTTGGTACATTTTAATGTACCTCTGTGTTCGTCATGAACAAATAGTGGCAAAGTGCGCTTTCAATTTGAATGATGAAGAGGATACAGTTAGTATAGGTAATAGAGCACCTTAAGGGCACGATAAAAGTTTGATGAGCATCTGCTTGGAATTCTGTCTAAGCGGTGGTTATCTTTAGAAACCGACAGTCTTATGGTCCTGGACTCCTGGGAAACTTGCTTGTCTGTCTCTTAGGAGGTGCAGATGATACAACCGAAGGAGAATGGTAAGTTAAGATGCTTTGTATGGTAGTGAATAAATACTTTATTTATTATGGTTATAATTAATCTGTACTGTAACACACTGCGAATCATAATTATAATCAGTACACAGGGTGTGTAAAAGTATACAATTTGCTAACTTTTCCGCCCTCAGAATTAAATAAACACTCAGGATTTTAGGTCTCTAAAGTATTTATAATATGCTTCTACTAGTGTTTTTCTTTTCACAGTGAGTCATGTCTTGGTGCCCATGTGGTGTCCTACTGGCAGGCCTGGTCAAGACTCGCACGTGTGGTGGCTTATGTATTTATGTTGCGTTGATCTGGCACACAAGTAAACATTGTATACCTTCTTAATGCTAGTTTACTATGCAGCTATATAATGGACACTTGTTCTCATGTTTTGTTTCTTAGATTAGTTATTTCTCTACCACAAATGCTAAGAATGTTATTTAGAATAGATAGCATGTTGTTTACACAGAAACTACAGATTCATTGTTTTCCTGGTATCCTATAGTTTCAATTGTACAGAATGTTATTTAGATAGCATGTTGTTTACTAGACAAATGCTAGGTTTGTTGTTTACATGGTATCCTTAGTTAGATAGCATGTTGTTTTGACAGACACTAGGTTCATTGTTTATCTAATATCCTAGTTTCTATTAGGCACTATCTGTTCTCGCTGCACTCTAGGTGACTACCTTGTTTATTGACTGGAGTTCATGCTTACTGTTTGTTTATTCAGATTTCACACTTGTCTCTCTGGATAAGCATCTGCCTAAATTGTGCTGGTTCTCTATGTCTGTCCTTTAGCTTTCCCAGTGATGTCCCTTTGTCCCCCTGGTTGCTGCTGTCCTCATCCAGGACTCCTGGTACTTTGTGACTCTTTGGGCCTCAAGTCCCTCCCTCCCTTCGTCCCACTCAACACCTCAGTCCTCTCTGTGGCTAGAAACCAGCTTTGTAACATAGACCACATACTCGGTCCCTTCTCTGGTCTGCAGGAGCTCAGGCTCAGTCATAACCAACTGTCCCGTTTCCCTCGTGGATTACCTCCAAGCCTGGAGACCCTGCAGCTTCAAGAGAACCACATCACTTATATCACCTCTGGTGCCCTGCGGCAACTGCAGAACCTAACTCGCCTGGATTTGGAAGACAACCGCATTCGTGTCATACAGCCTGGAGCACTTCAGGGACTTGGGAGGCTGCAGATCCTGACACTGAAGGGAAACAAGTTAACACGTTTACCTCTGAATCTGCCGGCCTCCATCACCCACCTAGACGTGTCCAAGAACTGTATCAGTGCCCTGGACCTGCCCTCGCTGTCCACACTGGTCAACTTGCAAGTGCTGAAGATCAACAGTAACTGCCTACGCTCAGTCCCGGAGAGTGCTTTTGACAGTCTGCCTCGACTCCGATCTGTGGAACTGGCAAATAATTTGTGGGTGTGTGAGTGTGACATACTGTATCTTTATCGCTGGCTATTGAGTGGCAGGCTGAAGATGGCCACTGATCTTGTGTGTACTGAACCAACTCATCTTGCACATCGTCTTCTTCTAAACCTGTCGGTCATGGCCATCTGTCCCCGGGTCCTAAAGCCAAATGAGCAGGTCCTAAGGCTTGGCGTCTCTAGACTGGAGAGAAAGTTGAACTCCATAGTGGAGACCACAACACCCGATTTCCAATATTCATTTGTAAATAAAAGGTATTTGGATGGTCTGATAAATATTCCATCACAGAAAAAAACAAATGAAGCGTCCACCACCTCTGAACCTCAGGACATTCGTATAATGACTCATATATTGTCTGAACAGAACTCTTTAGACATGCTTAGCTATGAGGATTGTTTGTCTCTCAATATAACACAGTCACTAACTCCACTCCTTGTTAAAACCACAACTTCTATCCCCAGTGAAGAACCACCAATGTGGATAGACAACATCACAGTACAGTACCCTGTGAGAAATTCCACTTCACTTGGAACAGGGTCTTTACTTTCCACATTCAAGGCTGGCTCCTTGCCTACCCCCAACCCTGGACCATTCTCTCAACAGTTATCCCCAGTAGTCATCGCCCTGCTGGCTGTGTTGTGTGTGCTGGTAGCGTTCCTAATATTGGGAGTGTTACTGGTGCTGAAAATGGTTCTCCTTCACCACCAGCGGGTGGCTCCACTTCAACAATCCTAATGACTAAAGCAAACATAATTTTGTAAATACTGTATGGTGGTATGGAACAAAAGATGAATGCAAAATGTGTCTTTAAAATTATATTTCAGCATTTTTTTTAATTTAGCGAATGGAAAGTCCTTATGTCAGTATAACACAAGCATATACAATATACACAACAATTCAATTTGTATATGGGCTGTATGTTTACTTTATCTGATGAAACAACTGAATATTGAAGTAAATCATCCCATAATTATATTTATACATCCAGAAACCCAACTGTAAAATATACACACCTCAAATTATAAATGCCTATTCATATACCTAAGAGATACGCATTGTGAAGTATTGATGGAGCTTATCCCTTTACTGATTAGAATTATCAATTAGAGATGACAAACTCCAAATTTGCTCAAAATGTAATGTACAGTAGTAACAGTATTTATGTTCATTTTCAACGATGATCAAATTAACCAGCAGCAACAACACTCAGAACTTATATTCTGTAAAATGGTCAACCTGTTGAATGTACAACCCCCTCCACACTCTTGTAAATGTTATTGCATTTCTAGATTAAGAGTGTAGTAACCCATGTACCAAACCATGCATATTTATGGATGTTATTGCATTTCTAGATTAAGAGTGTAGTAACCCATGTACCAAACCATGCATATTTATGGCACTAAATGCTGACTTCTGCAACCTCCTTCTTCTTGTCCACTTGTTTGAGTCTGTAGTCTGACAGAGCTGCTTTGATGGCATCTTCAGCGAGCACTACAAATAAATGAGCGAGGTTATTAAAATGACATGAGCATGAACTTCAACACGTTAGGAAATTATGGAATTCATATGGGACAATAAACCAACAGTACAATCTATGAATGAACCAAAAAAGCAAAGTTTGCCTTTGTTTCTTCTTTGCAAACTTACTCGAGCAATGAAGTTTGACGGGAGGAAGGCAGAGTTCTTTGGCAATGTCTGTATTTTTTATCTTAAGAGCTTCATCAACCTGCATGAAAGAATATAGAATATGAAGAAATCCAACAAAACAACTGCAGCATGATATAATGGGCTATGGTTGCTTGTAACAGGACAAGCCTATAGCCCTAGAAAGACTGATATTCCATACATTGCATATACACAGACATAGAAACCTCTGTACTTTTCCTCTGTACATTTTATGGGGCGTTCTCATTTGTAGTGCTGCATGTAAACTTACCCAATAACTAATTGCTGCAACTTGGGGTCAGCTATTGTTATCGAGTATCAGTTTCCATTTGAATGTTCTGGCACAATACATATTCAGTAAAATATTCCATAAGATTCACAAGGACCACATTCTACCTACATGCTTTCTGCCAGAACTTTCAAATGGATAATACCAGATGACAAGAACTGACTCCAAGTCACAGTAATTCATTATTGATTGAGTACACAGACAGACTGCTAAAAGTTAGAATCCCTGTGCTGTGTATATTATGGCATACATGCAATGTAAGGAATCAATATAAGCCATTCTAGGGCTAAAATAAGCCAGACTTACAGATTTCCCCTTCACCCACTCGGTTGCAAGAGAACTGGAGGCAATAGCTGAACCACAACCAAAGGTTTTGAATCTCGCATCCACAATCTTTCCATTGTCATCCACCTGGATCTTTAGACAAACAAAAAAAGAGTCACTGTTTTGTGAATGTTAACAGAAAATGAATAGCTATGGCTTATTATGGGCCATTAAAAAGACTGAAGAATGTGGACAGCCATCCAAGGGCTGGCATACCTGAAGTTTCATTACATCACCACAGGCTGGTGCGCCCACTAATCCTGTCCCCACATTCTTTGAGTTTTTGTCAAGGGAACCCACATTTCTTGGGTTCTCATAGTGGTCCACCACCTTAAGACAGCGACAGCGACAGACAGACAGACAGACAGACAGACAGACAGACAGACAGACAGACAGACGTAAGAATATTGTGTTGTTGTCGTTTCTGCTCCTAGTCATGTGGCTAGTCTATTGCTATGCTAAGTACACGGTCATTCAAGGTTCATGCGAATTGCGAATCATGCCAATGTCATGCGAACCTAAATGGTCACAACATGATTTTAGTTACCTTTTCGTGATATTGGCAAATCGCCTTTAGCTCCGGGAACAGTAACCTTCGACCAAATACTATCAGAGAGGCACACTTCTGTAAGGACACCAACGCCATGTTGTTGACAAACGATGATTTGACGGAATCGAGCGACCGTAAACGAGCGAACTTCACAGCACGGCGCTCAGTGACGTGAGGAGGCTCCACCTCCAACTATCTACACGCTAAAATCAAAGATGATACATTTTTAAAGGTCCGCTGTACCAATTGTAGCCACACAAGTCGAAATCGAATGGTACCCTATGTTGCAAAAATCAATTGCTGTGACTGGGAAAGGTCGATAATAAAGTCGATTTCTCCTGATTTGTCTCTCTGCAAAAAGCCATTTTAGTATGAAAAACTTGGGAAGATTAGCTCGTGACGATCGGGTCCAAGACTCCAACATGCATCCGGTCTCCTACAAAAGGGGGCCGCCCATGGGCCGCCTACTTCACGCTGCTCACGCAGACTCTTGACTTTTTTGTCTTGGGCATAGCGACGCGCTGAGCCAGCGTCAGCGTGTTGTCAGTAATCTGTTACCAGGCAGACAGCCCTTCCAACATGGCAGCTGCAAGCAGCAACGCAGAGGAAACGCACTTACAAGAGATGGAGGAGGAAGATGCAGGGATGGAAAGAGAGATGGAATCGGACGAGGAGGGCATGGGTGTCGAACATTCAGAAGATGAAAGTGAAGGCGAATCATCAGAGGACGAGAAAGAAAATGAAGCCGAAATCCAGCGCCTGGAGGAGCAGGTAATGGACAACGTTAGAATGAATGAATGGGTGGTAAACACAGCAGCTATAGTATTAGCAAAAGTTAGCTGTCCCTGGGATCCTCAAAACAGTGAACTGAATCTGATCATAATATGTTATGCAATGCAACCTTATCGGAGCAAGCAAGTGCCTGCAAGTGCAATATAGTTGCACTCACAAGACCACAAGATCAAAGTTAACCCATTAGCTTTCTAGCTAATATCAAATGCTAATAGTTAGTTAGCCCGCCGGTCCCCCACCATAGTTCCCTTTCCCCACGCGCCCTTTTTGATTAAAGACTTTGGACCTTTTACAGCCCAGTCACAGTGTGAAAAATACAGTAAAATCATACTGTAGCAACGTCACAATCTGTTTAGTATGCCAGGTTGCCACTGCCAGTCTTGCCAGACCGTACTACTACTGCAGAAATGTATTCTCGTAATCTCGTCTGATGATCTCAGAGTCAGACTGAGGTGGATATTTTAATGTTTACTTGTATAGCAGATAACCCAGCCACATTTGGCAATGTGTACAAATAGGTTTTGTTTGTGTGTGTATTTTCAGTTATCCATCAATGCGTTTGACTACAACTGCCATGTGGATCTCATCAAGCTGTTGAGGCAGGAGGGAGATCTGATCCCTCTGCGCAGGGCAAGGCAGAAAATGAGTGAACTTTTCCCACTCACTGAAGGTAGGTGTGTATGTAACGTTAACTGTCTTCTTGTCATGCAGATGCAGGTTAGCCCCTTTCGGGACCCTAGTTACCTTGTTGTATTTGGGAAGGCGGTATCTAGGGCCCCTTGCTTGTCAGTTCACTCTCCCTGATACTGTCTGGTACCACTGTCTGGTCACATACAAATATAACGTTGCTCAAGTGTTACTGAGATTCTTCAAAGATACCAAGAATTGCAGTAGGCTACCACGGAAACGTGTGTGAATCGGCATTAAGTATTTGTAATCTATTTTTGAAATGTAGCTTCTTTTTCTCACTTCCCAATTCCATGTCCCACATTAGGGTGCGTTCGGATTAGTACACTGGGAGGTGAGAGTGCACTCACATATTGGGTATTAGTACCGTAACAGTGCGCTCGTTGCGCTCCCAGTGTACATATCCGAACGCACCCTAACACAGGACTTGGGAAGTGAGGAAAATAATTTCAAAAATAGCCTACTGTATCTTGAATCTCAGTCAGTAACACTTGAGTGACGTGAGATCTTTCCGTGATCAGACAGTGGTACGCTCGTACCCTTGCGTATCGGGGAGAGTGAAATGACAAGGAAGGGACCCTAGATAGTAGATACCGCCTTCCCAAACACAAAAAAAGGTAACTAGGGTCCCGAAAGGGGCTAGATGCAGGTCAGCAAAAAGAGAGCTCAGACCAAGTTCAGTAATATATTTATTGGAGCCTGTAACAAAAAAAACAAACAAAAAAAAGAATTCCACCCACTTCTTTACAATTTAAAAAATGTGATGTGTTCATTAAGCTGATTCTGTTTCTGATTGTTCAATTTGGTTAACTTAACATTATGATTTGACTAAAGACTAAATGCATACTTCATCACACTCACTGAGGATGACTGGTTTCGAGTTATTTTCAACCAGTTACATGGTTGTGCTAGTTAATTTTTGGGGAACCATCATAAGAAATAATAATATAATATTATGGTCCCACAGTACATTTGCATATAATGTGAAATGTGTCCTCTGCATTTAACCCATCCTAACTATTAAAAGCAGTGGCTAAATTACATTAATACTGCACCTGGGGTGCACTTAGGGCCAAGTGTCTTGCACAGGGTCACATAAACCTGGGGTTGGGGGGCAAACCAAGGACCTTCTGTTTCCCAGTTGGCCTCTCATCACATTCAGCTATGGCTGTCCCACCGTCATGTAACACAAAGTATTAATTATCTTCACCTTGCAGAGATCTGGCTAGACTGGCTCAAGGATGAGATCCGCCTAACCGAGGAGGAGCCTAACCGGGAGAAAGTTTACGAACTCTTTGAGAGGGCTGTGAAGGACTACATCTGTAAGTGCTCTGTAGAATAATTACTGCCTTTGGTTTGACACTGTCATAGAACGAGTATTATATTTATTTATTTCATTGTCTTTACATACAGGTCCAGATATCTGGCTTGAATATGCCCAGTACTCAATAGGTGGAATGGGATTACCTGGCGGGATGGACAAAGCGAGGTCCATTTTTGAGCGAGCCCTGACAGCTGTGGGCCTTCACATGGCCAAGGGAGCATCAGTGTGGGAAGCTTACAGGGAGTTTGAGAATGCCATACTGTCCACAGTACAGGTCTGAGTTTCCTTCCTTGGTGCTGATTTCACTAAGTGTCCATTTCTAGCATGTTTGTTTCTGCCCACAGCCTTTGCTGCATGCATAAGTAAATTCCAAGTTGTTAGATTTTGACATAGAAGAATCCTCTCAATCAAAATCTTCTGGTGTGCCTCTATGAAAATTTGTATTTGTTTTAAAAATTAAAAAAGCAATGTTGTACCACGTTTTCAATTTGTGGTGGCTCACTGTTGCTCAATAATAGAATATGCTAAATTCAATGTGCATGATTGAAATCTTGGGATTCTAGACAAAGATATGGTACTGATATTTTTATGCCTTTTTACTTTTGCATCATTTCAGCCGCCCGCTGGCAGCGTTCCCTCCCGTGATCAGCTGGAGCTACTGAACGCTCAGCTTGAGCGCATTCATACACTGTTCCGCCGCCAGCTTGCCATCCCTTTAATGGGTATGGAATACACCTCCTCTGGTCAGAGGAGGTGCTCTAAATTGGGGAGTGCCCAATAGTATCATGACTAGGGCTGTCACGATCATGGAATTTTACTTGATGATTATTTGTCAAACAAATAGTGCCGGTTAACGATTTAATTGTGTTTCTTCTTTTCGTTGAACCTTTTTAGACTTTGTAGACAAATATTGCACAGGACAGATATGACAAAAAACTTGAAATGACTGACATTTAATAATGTTATACTTTCGAAATAAAACAAATTGTAGGAAAACCGATCTACAAGCTCACAACAAGTAGCGATGCAACATGTAGTGCACTTGTAGATCTATTTCTGAAATCTTTGGAAAATGCATGAAAGATGTTCAGCATTATTGTTATGATTATGTAAAATAATATCGATTATTTCAAATAATTGTAATTAGGTGATTATGTAATAATTGTGACCGGCCTAGACTCTGAGATCTGAGGAAATACTGAATTGCTGCTTTTGAAAAATCTTAACATGTTGACAAAATTAACACTTCCGCACTAGGCCCAGTTCCATGGCGCCCAATTAGCCTCTTGGCTAAGTGAAGGGGTAAATACTGTGCGAGATAGCCAGATGGTTTGGCGTTGCCCACTGCCTTTTTTTGGCTCCTGCTGAATGCCTATGAAAGTAATTTCTGGGGACATTTCTGGATGCCTATCTTGTTAATACGTGTGCCAGCTGTCTGGTTATAGTCACTCCTTAATTATTTACTGTAGAGTTTTATACCGAATATGACACAAAGATAATTGGAAAATAAATGTCCACTTATGTAGTAGTTGATCTAATACACTTTAACATAACTCTGATAATTAAATCATATAAATATGTTAGGATTTTTATTCTTGTAAAATACTACTATTACTACTATTAATAATAATAATTTGCATTGTTTTTATGATCTTGATTGGAAAAAGGACATTCATAAGGTCTTACAATTGAGCAAACTTTCTTTTGCGTACTTGTAGACATGGAGGCCACCTATGCAGAGTATGATGAGTGGTCTGACCAGGGGGTGCCTGAGAAGGTTTCAAAACTGTACAAAAGCATCCTGCAACAGATGGAGAAGTCCAAGCCATATGAAGATGCTCTGGTACCTATTTTATAAAACCCTTTCATGTTGTCTGTTTGAAAAAATCACACCCGTGTGAAGTGGAGCTGTGTGTGTGTGTGTGTGTGTGTGTGTGTGTGTGTGTGTGTGTGTGTGTGTGTGTGTGTGTGTGTGTGTGTGTGTGTGTGTGTGTGTGTGTGTGTGTGTGTGTGTGTGTGTGTGTGTGTGTGTGTGTGTGTGTGTGTGTGTGTGTGTGTGTGGATCATGTGTACCGATTTTTGTGACATTTGAAGAAAATATGTAGGAAAAGGAGCAAAAAGTGTGTTTTGGAGAAAATTCAAGATGGCGGAAAATCTATCATGGCGCAAATGGGCGTGGCCTATATGGGGAGATGCGTCATGACCCAAGGAATCCAGGGAAAAAATATTTTTAATTTTCCGACCTACGGTTCAAGAGTTACAGGCCAAAACGTAAAGTGGGGTGTTATGGCGCCACCATGCGGCCAAATGACACAATTATTTTTTATTTAATCCTTGAAATCATTATGAACCTCCTCTCCAAGTCTTGAAACTCTAGCCCCTATGGTTTGCGAGAGACAAATAATTGAATGTGAGTTTTTGCGATTCCCATTATAAGTCAATGGGGAAAATTAATTCACGAATAAATTAATATCAATTAAACTATTGAACCTTTCTCTTAGCAAGTTACTAGCCCACGATTCCCGAGTAAGCCGGTCGATTTGACATATGGCGCGAGTGTGTGGTGGCAAAACTGTGGGACTAGTAGCGTGCCGAAGTTTAGGAAGTTCAGGCTACATACAGACACACACACACACACACACAGACAGACAGACCCACACGGCCACGTATAGGGAGCCTGTGCTTCACACAGCTCCAAAAACAAGACAATTATGTTAACCATATATTAGACTGAAATGTTCTGTTCAAATTACATTTTGATATGTCAATGTCTTGCTGCAGATTATGGCAGAACCACCAAAGTTGGCAGAATATCAGTCCTACATTGATTATGAACTGAAGGAAGGAGATCCGCTGCGGATCCAGATCATCTTTGAGCGGACACTGGCAGAGAACTGCCTTGTACCAGACATGTGGGCAAAATACACCATCTATCTGGTGAGTATCACCTCCCCCACTCTAAGCCGCAGTGTGGGGCTCAGTATTTCACTGTGTTAATTTTAATTACTCTGACATCTATCTATCCTGCATCTCCCGCTGAAATTTATTCATGGGGGTTTTAATTGCTTTAATGGGGTGATAATGAGATGCTGAAATGGCAAACGCTAACCCCAGACAATAGCCAATAATTCATCAAGATGCCGGTCATTTTGCGTGTCTTGATTGGTGGAAAGATCATTTAATGCACTGGTTCTCAACGTCGGTCCCAATGGACGTGTACATGTCCGTAACTCAATCTAAACTAATACAAAGTGTAAAATTTGCAGTGTTCATTTAACTCTTGAGAGTGTACAAATGGAACCAAATTGACCCGTTAAGGGGCCCATTTGGTTCCATTTGTTCATTTGGACCCCCTGGTGGTCCCCGGACCTGACGATGAGAAAACAGTGCTGGTTGTATTGCATTGGATTCTGTCACAAAATGTCTTGTTGGACCCATGTGTTTCACCCTTGGATTAAAAGTGTGTAGATGCAGAGCCCTAAGGTCACATACAAAGTTTCTAGGCATATGATGAAAGTCTCCTTCCGATTACTGGGGGAAGTAATTAAATTAATGGTATGCCCTAATTGAAATGCTTTAGCTTCGTAATTAAAGAGTCATATTTCAAATTATGAGGAGATCGTTGAGAGACAGGAAACCAAGGACTGTGAGAGAGATTTGGAGTCGGATTTTAACTGATGTACTCAGGCTCCCAAGGAGCACATGGCCTACATCAACGGGGTGGAACTGAGGCCCTGAAACCGTTTAAATGTGTTAGAATGTGTGGAATTTTAGAAAGTGCTGCAATCCACAATACACAAATTAAATGTATTTAATTACCATTAAAGTTTGAAATTCTTTTCCCTCTGGGCTCCATAGGACCGCCGACTGAAGATTAAAGATTTAGTTCTTTCTTCTCATGAGCGTTCTGTCAGGAACTGCCCCTGGACAATGGGTCTGTGGAAGAGCTACTTGCTAGCCCTGGAGAGGCATGATGCAGACCATCATATTGTGTCAGGTAACCAATAATCTCATGGTGGTACATATTTATTATAGTCAGGGATGTAGCTATGGCGTAGGACCTGCTAGCATCTTTTTTGACCAACAAGCACACCCCCACAGATACACTGGCATGCCCGTGCGTGCCCGCGACACTTTCATATGGTCAAAGCCCTGAGAGAGAAAATGTTTCATGTTTTCACGCACATATTTGTAACGATAATTTACTGAATTGTTCGAACAGCATTTCACAGAAAGTTAGAATGATGATTATTATTATTATTTGCTGCTTCGAATCCTGTGTGTGTGTGTGTGTGTGTGTGTGTGTGTGTGTGTGTGTGTGTGTGTGTGTGTGTGTGTGTGTGTGTGTGTGTGTGTGTGTGTGTGTGTGTGTGTGTGTGTGTGTGTGTGTGTGTGTGTGTGTGTGTGTGTGTGTGTGTCACTAGGTAGGCTATTAATTCATTAGGCTGTTTTCTTTACAGATGTTTTTGAAAAGGCACTGAATGCTGGTTTTATACAAGCAACCGATTATGTGGACATCTGGCAAGCATACCTTGACTACCTGAGGAGGCGTGTCGATTTCAGCAAAGGTTCGAGCAAATTTAAATAAAAGAGAGATTGTATTTTGTGGATCAGTCCCTTTCTGACTCTTCTGCTTCTATTACGTTTCTGATTCCTCAGAATCAAGTAAAGAGTTAGAGGAGTTGCGGGCAGCCTTCTCACGGTCTCTGGACTACATGAAGCAAGATGTGGAAGAGAGTAGGTTTTGATGTCACATTTATTTGCATTTTATTATAATTATAGTTTAATTCACTTCATTTCACTCACTGATGTGCACTTGCAGGGTTCAGTGAAAGTGGAGATCCATCCTGTACCATAATGCAGATCTGGGCAAGGATAGAGGTAAATACAAAAAAAGAAATGGTATACTTTTAATGTAGCAGTGTAAGTATTTTACTTTTCAGTTCTTAGAAATAGATCTTGTAATATAGATGATAAAGACAGTGACAATTAAAAGACAAATGTGCTCCTACATTTTAAAGTGAGCTAATTCATTGATTAGTTTAATACACCTTTTTGTTGTGGTGTATTCTGCCTCTGAATGCAATTACAATTTGTGCATTTAGAAGACGCTCTTATCCAGAGCGATTTAAAATAATCAAGGTAATCACATGCATAGAATGCAGAGAGACAGTACAGTGCCTCAAGATAATAGTATTCAACATAAACCATGAACCTTGGTATTTGCAAATGATACAAATAAATTGATTTCTTCTTTCCTGTTCTTGCCAGGCTCTGTATTGCAAGAACATGCAAAAGGCCAGAGAACTGTGGGACAGTATCTTGACAAAAGGAAATGCCAAATATGCCAACATGTGGCTGGAGTACTATAACCTTGAAAGGTCAGCCAGTGTATGTCTTGATTACCAGAAATGAAGTTAGAGAAGCATAATGTGTAAGCAATAATGTAACGACATGCATTTGTTTGTTTTTATTTATAAATAAATAGGTCTTATGGAGATCCCATGCACTGCAGGAAGGCCCTACACCGGGCTGTCCAGTGCACTACAGACTACCCAGAGCATGTGTGTGAAGTCCTGCTCACTTTCGAAAGAGTAGAGGGTGAGTTCAATTTAAAGGTGAATAATGGAATGTGTTGGTTGCATCTTAATGCCAAGTAATACTGTGTATCCATCAAAGAAAAGCAAAGCAAGAACCAACAGCGCTGTTTTGGCATCAACTTCTTGTGAAAAGTCTGCACTTTTTAGCGCTTTCAGGCCGGCACCTGATCTATCTTCAACACCACCACCCTGTTCTAATGTGAAAGTGTTTAAACATAGCTCTCATCAATATCACTTCAGAGCTCTGTTGGGGGTGGTACCAAAGAGGAGTATCAATGGTCTGTATGTCTCACAAAGATTGCAGAGAAATGTATAATACTTGATGCTAATTCCTCAACTAATGTCTCAACTTGACAAAAGATCAGTGATAAACATTATAAACAGGTCAGTACTTTTTACAGCTTGCCAAAGCTGTCAATAAACAGACGCTGTCTGTTTATAGTAGTCATCACTTTTTCATTTCTTTCTCCTCATTGGCTATCGATTCAGGTCAGTAACTGTAATTTGACCTTTTGTTTTCAGTAGTCTAAAGGCTGTAGACTAGAGTAATTTCATTTTTGCACTATATGTCACACTGATTCTGCAACTAGCCTACTTGAAATTTGTCAGGAGTCAGAAAATAAATACAGAGTAGTAGTGTTCAGTTTTTCTTGACAATATGTTGGCCAAGAGCGCCATCTTGTGGTCATAATGGTACTGACCTGTTTTTACAACAGATGCAGTCATTTTCTATGGGGGAAAAAATAAAATAACAATGTGGAAAGCTGTAATGGCCTTTTATGTCAAATCTTGTTCTTCAGTGGACACTGCTTGACAAACTTTGAGCAAGTGGTAGCCTGTATGTTATAGGATGAGCTTGGAACTGAACTGTTGCCCCTTTTATTACCCTGACCAGCGAATCAGCCTTTTGTAATGCCCTAAACCGTCACCAGTCTTTCCACATGGCAGAAAGCCCACTAGTGTGACCTGGTTGGTTATTAGTACCTGACTAATATCAGTATTGGCTCATGGCTCGGCAAGGCTTACTTACTAATATCTGTATCCGGTTAGGCACCGTAATGTTGTTTTTCCTTCAGATGAATGCCAAATTGAGTAGCCTAGTATGAGTTTGAATAAAACATAACAAATAAGACATAACATTACCAAGATGAATTAGAAGATTGCAGAGGTTTATGGGTTGGCCCTACCACTATGACACCCCTGGTTTCCTACGGAATTATTTTTGGGAACACAGGCTGTGTTCGCACTCGCTGATTATCACTAGACTAGATCAGAAAACTGCAAAACAAGTTTATCCCAGTCTACTGGTCAAGTTGAATGTTGAATTGAATGTAATGCAAACTTAACACAGTTTCTCAGCAGACTTGTCACCGGATGAATACAAATTTAAATGTTGTAGGATAGTGCACTGGTGGAACAAGTCAGAACCGGGCCTGTATGCAAGCCACAATGATCGCCCTCTTGTCCCATTGTGCTTCTCAAGTAGTTTTTAATCCTTCTCAATTTTGAGAATTACCGCTCGGCACAGTTTATATTATGCATTTCCGCTCATGATTAAGCCATGCGTAAACAACACACTGCTGAAGGCTAGCTGGCTAGCTGTCTTGTGTTGACAAGTGATTGGTGATGACATAGCGTGCACCATGAAGATGATAAAGCTTTAAATGGGCCCGCCTGCCCCACCTAGAGGCGGAGCACGCAAAGTGCGTCCACATCCTAATAAACTAAAGATGATAAGATCATGTGATCTGACCATAGCTGACGGCAGGGCCCCTGCGGCCCGTGGGCCGGTAAGCGGCCGCGTACTCAGCTTAACCGGACGCTCCACCCCTGGGATAGTGAATACATTCATCAGATGTCTGTAACCTTCAGGTTCTCTGGAAGACTGGGACGCAGCAGTGCAGAAGACGGAGACTCGATTGAACAAAGTCAATGAGCAGAGAGTCAAAGTAAGCACTCTTGTCTGCACAACACTGAATAGATAGCCTTTTTTCACTGCTGCCTGCTGATATTAATCTCCTCCATCCATCACATAGGTGGCTGAGAAAGAAGCCATCTTGGCACTTCAGGAGGAAGGGAAGATCGATCAGCGGCAGAAGAATAGGGCAGAAAAGAAGTCACAGAAGAAGGGTCAGAAAGGAAACCGAGCTGGGGAGAAAAGGAAAGCCAAGCAGGAGGATTATCAGAATGAATGGGATGAAGACGGTGGTAAAGACATATCCTGTGTTTTTCAGTTATGCAATGTTGTTTTTTACTCAAGAAAACACATGATCAGTGGAATTGAGTATAATAACATAATAATCCTTGTGTGACAGGACATGCTCCTAAGAGGCACAGAGTAGATGCTGACCCAGGTACAGAGGAGCAAATGGAGACAGAGATGGGATTATTTGGGCGGAAAGGGGCCACTGGTCACAGGCCTGGACCACCTGGTGCTAAAAGGGCCCAAACGGGATCAGCGGCAGTTACTGAACAGAAGAAACAGGATGACAAGCCCGAGCTGCGCAACGATAACTGCAGTGTATTCATCAGCAACCTGGCATACACACTGCAGGAGCCCGAAGACAAGCTCCGGACTCTGTTTGAGCGCTGTGGTCCCATCCAGCAGGTGCGCCTCGTCTTCGGCAACAAGGGGAAGTTCAAAGGTTATGGTTACATACAGTATGAAGGCCAAGCATCAGTCCCTGAAGCCCTGAAGCTGGACCGACAAGAGGTGGAAGGAAGACCTGTATTTGTATCACCCTGTGTGGACAAAAACACAAATCCTAACTTCAAGGTAAAAATGCCTGTTGTGTTTGTGTTGGTTTAATGGATGGTAAATACAAGTTTGATTGTATTTGCACTGGACACAAGAGGGCGGTGTACCTTTTTGTTTTTGTGCAGTAATAATGTCTACTTGATTATCTCTATAGGTATTCAGATACAATGAAACTCTGGAGAAACACAAGATCTTCATCTCAGGGCTGCCTTACTCATGCACCAAGGAGCAGTTAACAGAGATCTGCAAGGATCATGGCACTGTCATAGATGTCCGTCTGGTCACGTATCGCTCAGGCCAACCCAAGGTGAGCCGGAAGTACAGCATGGCTCTTTTCCATGACTGTTCTAATCTAAGGCCTATTGAATCTGCACCGCAATGGAGATTTTTGAACCAGTATTTGTATTAGCAGTGGACCTGGAATCAGGAGTAGGAAGTCCTTTAGAAGCACTACCGTGGTGTCACTTTAGGTTTTAGTTCTGGGACAACAGTAAATGACATTGGGGCTATTCAAGTTGACAGCTATTGAAAAGTAGGATGATAATTACACAGCTACAATCTGAAAGGGGTAGGCATGCAACAAATAATAATCTGGACTTTTGGAATGACAAAAGTAATAGTCACTGTGTGTGTGTGTGTGTGTGTGTGTGTGTGTGTGTGTGTGTGTGTGTGTGTGTGTGTGTGTGTGTGTGTGTGTGTGTGTGTGTGTGTGTGTGTGTGTGTGTGTGTGTGTGTGTGTGTGTAATTGAAGCTGTTTTTAGGCAGGGAGGGTTTACTGTATTTAGCATGTGTTACTTTGTATTCATACAGTATCTGTTTTTGGGATGCACATTAAGTTTAAACAAATTACTGTATATATGCTGG
Source organism: Nannobrachium achirus (assembly GCF_963921795.1). Classification (NCBI taxonomy): domain Eukaryota; kingdom Metazoa; phylum Chordata; class Actinopteri; order Myctophiformes; family Myctophidae; genus Nannobrachium; species Nannobrachium achirus. Next base: position 34,582,897 of record NC_137832.1, on the reverse strand, counting down.
ACCATTGGAAATAGGTTACTGGATGATTTCAATCACTAATCTAAAAGATCCATTGAATGATAGGGCATGCATAGCAGATGTGCTGTGTAACCTGCATTACATTTCTTTTTCATGGTTTTACAGGGCCTGGCGTATGTTGAGTTTGCTGATGAAGCCCAGGCTTCCCATGCAGTGTTGAAGTTGGATGGTATGGTTATAGAGGGCAATAACATAGCTGTGGCCATCAGTAACCCACCTCGAAGAAATAAGGATAACCTGGCTTCTAGTGCGCCCATGACAGCCATGAAGCCTCGCCAGGTCTTTGGAGCGTAAGTTTGCTGATAACACACCTCAAACTAAAACCTCTTAAATTGATAAATTTTCATTGTAAATGTTACGGATAGTATATCTAATTAGACTGATTAAATTGCATTTTGTCAAATTTGATCTTAAAAGTCAAAGTACAAACACAATTTAATATTATTATAAACAGATTAAAATCATTGCTGAAACAAAGATTGGATTTAGCAATATTTCATTCTGTTTGATAGCTGTCTGATTACTCGAGTTGCATTTTAATACCAAGTGTAAGCTAGGTAGTAGGCACCATCTATAGACATCTGCTATAGTTACAGTGATATTGACATTCTTGCAACTGGTATTGTGATTATTTTTCCAGGAGAGGGAGAGGACGCACACAGCTCTCATTGCTTCCTCGGTCGCTACAACGGCAGAGTGGGTCTGCAAACAAAGCTGAGAATGGGACTGCCACTAAACTCATACCAGGGACAGACAGTACAGTTGTCAATGCAACTGGAGAAACTGGGGTCGAGGCACAGACAAAACAATTGTCTAATTCAGACTTTGCCAGAATGCTTCTCCAGAAGTAAAAGGATGAAGGGGAAGAGGATGACAACCTTTCTGACAAAGCCATCTTGTGTCCTTAAAGGCCCATCTTATTTTATTGTTGTTTGGGACACGATCAACACAATCCTGAGTTATTTTTTTGTGTTCAATCTGTGTTTTTAGATATGTTGGTATTTCAGCATGTACTAGTGATGCATTTTGCATCATCAGTGATGCGTTTTGCATCATATGATGCAAAATGCATCACTAGTACATGCTGAAATACCAAAATATCTAAAAACACAGATTGAACACAAAAAAATAACTCAAGATTGTGTTGATCGTGTCCCAAACAACAATAAAATAAGATCGGGTTGTCCCAGAGGTGAAGTGGCCCTTTAAAGATTGGTGGTGGTGATTTTACTGTATTGAGCGCACAGTCTGCACACAGAGATATGATGCAAGAGCAAAATGGTCATTGGTCACTATGTGAATATGGCCATTAGGTTGATTGACTACCCTTTAATCTAGTCCTGTCCCTATGTCAGTTCCTGTGAGAAAGCCTTAATCCCACTTCATGTCCTATTTAGAAATCCCTTTGAACAAAGATGGAAATTCTTTTTCACCAGTATGATAGAATGTTTAATGACCACCTGTTGTTCAGCTTTTTAGGGGAGGTTGGCAAATATATTTTATAAAGAAAAAAGAAAATCCATAATACTTTGTGTAAATATGTCAAATTATACACCTCAAGTTGCAGGGTGTATTGTTCTGGTATGCTGACTTGATGAAAGGTAATTCAGTTTGGCAAATCCATAGGGGAAGAGTATTTTTGTAAATGTTCACAGCCAAACATGATGTATGTTAAGAAGTTATATGCAAACCTTTGATATTTCAGATGTGATGTGTTATAAGTGGTTTGTGTGTGTATACAAGTTGTATTTATTACAATAACGTAAAGAAATACTTTCAGGAAATCCTCAAAGTTGTGCAGCTTATCTTGAACACAGAGGACGCAGCTAACATGCAGTTGTTTGCTTTTCCTCCCCCCCTTTTCATTATGTAATTTCATCTGAGTTACAATAACCTCTATGACATAATGGAAAACTGCAAAAGTCAAAGAGTGCAGAAAAATATGTTAAATGCCTGCCCTACGCGTCATGTTACTGATAAACTCAGTACTATACTTTAGGTTTATTGGGAGAAAGGTTATAATTGCTGAAACTATTGAACTGCAGGGTAAAGAAAAATGTGACTGTGCACAAGGCTTAGGCTATTATTTGACAAAACATTTCTATAACTAGGAAGATATTCAACAGGACAGATCCGGATATACTCATATTGTGTTCATTTTTACATTTGGCTTAACATTGACGTGATTGGAATCCCGTATAATTTATTTGCAGTTTGCAAATCAACTCGGTTGCAGAGTAACCGAGGAAATACACACATTGATTAATATGTTATGATCAGGATTTTATTCTCGCTTACTGTATGTAGCTACTGTCCCAGTGGGTAATAAGCTGACAGCTCTGAAATAGTCTGGATTTTTTTTTATTTGTCCTGCGTAGTCCACCATTATTAGAGGAAATAAAACTATGCAGCATTTGCATTAAGTAAAGCGTTAATATGGCATTTATTTTTTATTTTTAGTAACACTTTTGTCCTTGTATTGCTACAGTGGTTTTCCATGTACCATGGTCAGTTAATTTGTCCTTTGGATCAGGACGGATATTTTCTGTGTTTGTTGTAATTTCCCGCAGGTCACTATAGTTTTAACAATTTAGACTTTCATAGAAGAAGGAATAAAAGCTATATGTATTGATGTTATCACCACAGTGGCCTAATCTAAAAAAGTATTGGTCTCTAAACATCCTATAGAAAGGTGTGTTGTGCATTGTTTTGGAATAATTTAAAAGGTCATGACTTTATTGGAACCAGAGCTGGATATTTTGGCCATGTTGAACAGTTGATTGTTAGTATTTGATAACTTTAAATTTACTGCTCTACCCTTTGCTGTAAAATGTCATGTCATGCTATTTTGTTTCTGGTCTAAGTTTTCATAAATAAAAAAAACCTTGATCACAGTATTCTGAGTGAACAGTTTGTACTGGTTGACAGCAATACAACTGGAAGCTAATAAAATAGTTTATTTAATAAAATAATTTAGAAATGTGAAAGTGCTTGACAGAAATGAGAAATAATCTTTAAAGATAAAGAAAATCGGGAGCCAATCTGAGCACCAACTACACATTTTCAATACCATTTGTCAGCATTGTGAATGTGAAGCATCCCAAATAAAACAGACATCAATGCATGAGACTTATTTTCATATTTACAGGGGTAAACATGAGGGTTGAATATAGTACTACATGAATGTATACTACTAGTATGTTTAAATCCCTCCACATTTCAGCAGCACATAATTACCTATCTGAGAATAAACTAGAAGTGTGAAGTTAATTTTCCTTGGAGATGTACAGGTATCTGTCCACAAAAACAAGCACAGCAACAATCTAATTTCAGTTCAGTTCGACAAAGTCTATGGCAGGAGTGAGAGATTGAACACCTAGCGCCATGCTACGGAGGTGCCAAAATGTCCCTGTAACAGTGTCAGACTCAAAAACAAATAAAAAACAAATTATTAAGCTTAGCCAGGTGTTTGGCCAAGTTCAGAAATATAAATATGTTATCAAAGAATCTTCAGACAAAATAGTATGAACAACGCTGCATGCCCAATTTGATCATCACTTTGGCTCCATCACATTTCCCAGGAGTGTACCGGGATAGTCTGTTTGCAGTCAGGGCAGGCCTGGTTGTGATTAGCTCCTGGCAAACCCACAGCATGCTCAGTAGTAGCAATCAACAGCGTGTCCAGAGTGATCTCTGTGCATTTGGCTATGAAACGAATGAAAGGCCGGACATCACCCTCATTAGCCGTGTCCAGAGCTGCGTAATACTCAGACCTTTGTTCTTTGCGAATTGTAATAGGTGGGTACCGTGCCTGCATGAGTACCAGGTTCATTAGCAGCCGTGATGTACGTCCATTGCCATCGACAAAGGGGTGTACATATACCAGTTTGTAGTGGGCGAGTGCTGCATACTCGACAGGGTGCAGTTGAAGGGTGTCCTCACTGTTGAGCCACTGGACCAGTTCTTGCATGTGTCGGTCAAGATCCTGAGGGTGTGGTGGAATATGGTGGCCTACAAACACCTGGCTGGTACGCAGCCGACCTGCCTCCACGGGGTCAGCGTAGCCAAGAACTCGCCGGTGGATCTCCAGGATGTCTGTGACGCTGATGTCTCCAGCTCTAGACAGCAGGGTGGTGTTCATGTATTTCATGGCTGCATCGACGCCAATGGCCTCGTTCTGCTCCTGCAGGCTCTTGCCAGGGACGGCATATCGCGTCTCAATGATGTGGCGGATCTCCGATAGAGTCAACGTGTTACCTTCGATGGCCACCGTGTGGTATATGTGGTGGTAGTATGTTTCCTCCATTACCCGTCGGAGGGCAGAATTACCCTTGGGAATGGACATGAGCCTGCGCACTTTGCTGTCGATGATACCAAAGTGACGTTGGTCAATCTCCTCCACCAGAGGGAGGGTGCGGTCTCTGCTCACCAGAGCCCTCTCATGACAAGGTGAGATAGCCAGGGCCTTGGTATATAGGTGGTCTGCTTGAACAACATCCTTCTCCTCCTCCAGAATGGTCCCAAGCTCTGTCAGGGCATCCACAAAGTCAGGGTTCATGTTGAGGGCGTGCATCAGCAGCTTGTGAGCCTTATCTCTCTTCCCTTGTTTTTTCATCTCCAATGCCAGCTGCAGAGCTGCTTTGGACTCCAGCACAGTCTCTGTAATAAAAGAAGATACATTCTTGTCACTGCAATATTTTAACACAGAATAGCACAGCCCTAATTTTGGAAATTGACTGCTTAGTTACCTTTGCTTGGTTTGGACCTAAGAGGCAGGACATCAAGGGCGGTGAAGGGAACCGTGAGACTGGTTGACTGAACAGTGGGCTTTTGGGAGCTCCCCCAGAGCTGGCAGCGTAACTGGGCCATGCCCTTGAGCATGGAACAGCATTGATCTTCTACCCCTACCATTGGCATCCAGAGTGCCACCAAAGACCCAAGAAGAACACACAGAAGCGGACCCCATCCTCCAAGGAGGCGGCAGCTGGTGTAACGCCAGATCATTATAGCAGCCATCACCGTTTACATACATTTTCAAATGACACATACCCCATCTACAACTCCACTTTTCCAGTTGATGGTATGTAGGCTATACAATACGTGGCTGTCGTTGCATGTGAGAGGAGTGCAAACACATTCAACATAACAGCTGTCAACACTTCACCATGAACTCACGTCACATCTCCATGTAACCAGTGACAACAGGATGGTGTTGTTGTAACCGGTGACAAGTTAGACACCGGTCTAATAAACAGTTACACCGGTCTAAACAGTCTGGCTTCTCCGTGGTTCCGACGTCATCAGTCTTGCCCAAGTATGGAGGTGACGGCGGAGATGATGACTTCAGAAAGTGTGAAAGTGAAAGATATATTCACAGTTCACACGCTCATAAAAACAAAATTATGTGAAAATATTCGCAGATTAACTTCCTTGGCCCACTGGCATTGGGAAAAAGAAATGTAGCTCCAATCGGTCCAGTTGTTTGTTTGCGAGATAGGCGGCAGACACACAGACAGAGTCAAACACACATACCCGCTTCTAGAGCGCTCGCCTTTATCACGCCGTTATAAGAAAAATAATAAAATAGACAACCGCTTCGGACGGTAATGTGAGATGAATGATACGCTAACCCTTCTCTCGAGTCAAGGCTGTGTACAAAAATACACATCATCAACTTCCTGGAACTGAACAAGGGGCTGGACTGGTGAACATGTTGCAACATCATTGGTCGGAACCATGTTGATAGATGTTGCGGATTGGCTGAAAACGCAGCAATACAAGAACGGGTTCGTCAGTGATTGGATGTAGCGGGCAGGGGGCTGCTAAAGTGGAAACGTCACTCAAATCAAAGATAATCCTATGGTATGGAAAGATACACGATTTCCCAAACACTGGGAACCCCTTTGTGGGTCACGGATAGGGTGGGCCGCTCAAACCGGGGCGGGACGTGAACATAGAGTTCTGGACGTGAACCGTTGCCTAAAACCGGGACCCTCAATGCGCACGTTACCACGCACGCGGGTGCCCATTCTCTAACGTTTGTACACGCGCACATACACACCACAGGGTTGCATAAAGGCAGTGAGTGATTGACAAACAGTCTCAGCGTTGATTTCAGACCATATTCAGACACGCAATGCATTTGTTCATGTTTTCTGGTGGTTAGTTGAGCATGTTTTCATGAAAAGAACATGTTAAATGTCAATGCAACCACTGAAAACAGCTACTATTATTTTAATTATGTGGAAGAAAACGGGACATAGGCTATTATGGATGTCATTTAAACAAGAATTGACACAGTCAATATAAAATCTGTGTGCTCGTTTTAGTGTAAAAAAAGTTTGTAAAAAATTTTTTTTGAAAAAAAAAAAGTTTGAAAAAAAAAAATTAGAAAAAAAAGGTTTAGGTCCAAAAATGTGTTAAAAAATCGACCTGATGGTGGCGCTATATGGGACAGATCCATGTCGATGAGATAAGTGTAGACATACTGTGTAGCGATTTGTGTGATTTTAGGGCAAAAACTGTAGGAGCAGTATTCAAAAATGTGTTTTAAAAAATTTGGCGGGGGTCCCTGGAGCTGCGGGGGTCCCTGGAAGGGTGGAGGTTGTGGATTGGCAGACAAGGATTGTGTGTGGAAAATTTCACATGGATAGGGGCAAAAAAGTGTGATGTGACGTGACAGACAGACTGACGGACAGACAGACAGACAGGCGGTGGAGGTTTTCATAGTAACGGCGACCTGACGGTCGCAATTATAATCATTAGTATTGTTTATTTTAATTATTATTATTAAGGAACTCTAGAAATCTCAGTTGGAACTGTTACCCCAGTGACCCGATGCTGGATAAGCGGTTGAAGATGGATGGATGGATGGATGGATTATTTTAGAGTAAGCTACTTTATTTACCATTATTGTGTACTCCGCCACATGGGGAGCAATCTTCAATTCAATCTTCAATTCAAAGAAGCTTTATTGGCATGAGAACACAAACGTTTACACAGTGGTGGAAAAAGTACCTACATTTTTATAATTAAGTAAAAGTATCAATTCTGCAATGTAGAATCACTCTGTTACAAGTAAAAGTCCAGAATTACAAATGTACTTGAGTAAAAGTACAAAAGTATTGGTATCCAAATGTACTTAAAGTACCAAAAGTAAAAGTACAAAATGTTTGAAAATAGCAGATCTACAAGCTCACAACGCGTCGCACCGCAATGCGTTGTGAGCTTGTAGATCGGCTATTTTCAAATAGCCTTGGTATAACATAGGGCTAAAGTGGTTTATGTATGTTTTAAACTGTAGTTATTGCTTTGTAGATTAGCATTATTGGGCTAAATGTAAAGACGCTACGCTGCGCCAACCGTGAATTCAACACAATCTGCTGTTGAGCAGTTTAACCAATTTGCTCCGTACGTCTACACAAACGGTCAGATTACAAAGATAAATTGCTTAGTGAAGGCTCACGGATGTCACCATAGGGTACGCTCCAGCAGAATGTCCCGTAATGATCGTATTATTTAAAGAGGAGCATTTTAATCCGATCGGTCGTTGTTTCCTTAAAAAGGTATTAATGTATCTAAGTGCAGTACACCTCGCAACCGATGGGGTCGCATGGCTGAAAAACAACAGAAAATGACGTCTGATCGGATTAAAATGCTGTTTATTAAACAATACGAAAGATACGGGTAATTCTGCTTGAGCGTACCATACTGTGACATCTGTGAGACTTCAGCAAGCACTTTATCTTTGAAATATGAATGTTTTTGTAGACGTACGTATATAGCAAATAGGTTTAACTGCTCAACACGAGGTTGAAGTGAATTTATTACGTGCCCTATCTAAATTGGTCGGGCTAACATTGCTAAATGTAGCATAATCAGTGTTTGTGTAACTTCAGTTAGAAAGATAATCTGACGGTTCTGACAGACTTAACCTCCTCGCGTTGTGAGCTTGTAGAAGAGCAAAAATAGAGTTGGGTCGCCGTTTTATTCCATGAGTAATTGTGTGTAACATGCCTGCGTTAGCCTGCAGCTAGCGCTAGCTAGCGTAGCTAGCGTTAGCCGTTAGCCACACATCCAGAATAGTCTAATAAGTCAATTTTCCAACGGCGAGTGAACGATTGCATTCCGTGTCCTTCATGGATTTTTTTCCCCCTGGCTGAAACTAGATAGTTTTACGATCATGACAATGTTGTCAATGCTAAGTCAATGCTAAGCAGGGACAACAAACATTTGAGTACTTTTGCCAACACTGCTAATTTCCCCCATAGCCTGGAGGAGCGGTAAACTCAGGGCGCTCCTGGGGTACTGTCCTGCGATTGGCCCTTAACTCAGTACCATGTGACATGGATAGCCAGTCCAGAAGAGGTACCCAACGGTCGCTAGAATCTCGTCTAAGAAAATGAGCTGATGAAAGAAATCTGTTACACAGATTTAAAAATATGCATTTGTAAATTCATTTTCAACATTGCATGTTTAGTCAAACTAAAATAGCATTACTTCATGAATCCTCTAGGTGGTGCCATAGATGTATTTATGTGGATTCTGCAGAAGTATTGTGCACACAATTCATAGTATGTCAGACTTGATAGTGATAACAGTAGGCTATATAGCCTGACGTATTTATCCAAACCATAGTATGATTTCCTTTTATGCACGTAGCATGAGGTCTTATTATGACATGAGTAGGCTAACCTCTCTCTCTCTCTCTCTCTCTCTCTCTCTCTCTCTCTCTCTTATTTGATTGACAACATAGTGTACAGCTTAGTCTTTGATGTTTACCATGTAAAGTATGACATTTTTTCACCATTAGTGTCCCACATTTCTCTTAAAAGCCAAATTATTACAGAAGCCTTTTTTTATTTAGCGGTGGTCACACCACTCTTAAGCGTGAGTGTGTGTGTAGGACAGGTAGGTTTACTATCTATGCATGTATTTATGCGTATTATGTGTATTTATGTAGCCTGGGAATTAACTGCAATACCGCTGGTGACCAAGTGCCGCTGTTGCGTCACACACACACACACACACACACACACACACAGACAGACACACACACTTGTCTAGCACACACATACGCACGCACACACATGCACGCGCGTGCGCACACACACGCAACCCTGAAATGAACTGTTACACACACGGCCACGCACACACACACACACACACACACACACACACACACACACACACACACACACACACACGCACCACTGCTTACTTTTTTCCCCCTTAGGTTGGATCTTTACCAAAAAAAAAAAATATATATATATATATATATATATATATAACCTTTGACACATGGAGAGAGAGTCATCATCCGGCAGGTACAACAGTACAGAAATAATGGTTCCAAGGTTTGTGCTTTCTCTGACAAGATGGTGGTCAGACATTCGTATATAAGAGAATACAGTACATGACAGTTAGGCGTGGGACAAGTTCATAGGTTCCTGACAATATGACAAGGTTGCCACATCCATCAAAAACATGTGGGGGTCGTCCTAGTATATTTCCACAAAGCCAGTTAGACTGTTGTTTTGGCGCCACAGTTGATAAGGCAGAGAGCTCTCCAGACAGTGACCTGGCCTTGTGGTGTTTTGCACAGACTTTCACAGAGCCAAGCT